>NW_028158387.1:305000-328961 GCF_964263955.1 Coregonus lavaretus
CAAAACGGATGGCACTGTGATATACTACATCAAATTTGCTGAGTAGAGTGTTGGAGGCTATCTTGTAAATGACATCGCCGAAGTCAAGGATCGGTAGGATAATCAGTTTTACAAGGGCATGTTTGGCAGCATGAGTGAAGGAGGCTTTGTTGCGAAATAGGAAGCCGATTCTAGATCTAACTTTTGATTGGAGATGCTTAATGTGAGTCTGGAAGGAGAGTTTACAGTCTAACCAGACACCTAGGTATTTGTAGTTGTCCACATACTCTAGGTCAGACCCGCCGAGAGTAGTGATTCTAGTCGGGTGGGCGGGTGCAAGCAGCGTTCGGTTGAAGAGCATGCATTTAGTTTTACTAGTGTTTAAGAGCAGTTGGAGGCTACAGAAGGAGTGCCCTCCGATTTGACACATTGAACTCTATCTGAGAAGTAGTTGGTGAACCAGGCGAGGCAGTCATTTGAGAAACCAAGGCTATTTAGTCTGCCAATAAGAATGCAGTGGTTGACAGAGTCGAAAGCCTTGGCCAGGTCGATGAAGACGTCTGCGCAGTACTGTCTTTTATCGATCGCGGTTATAATATTGTTTAGGACCTTGAGCGTGGCTGAGGTGCACCCATGACCAGCTCGGAAACCGAATTGCATAGCGGAGAAGGTACGGTGGGATTCGAAAAGGTCGGTGATCTGTTTGTTAACTTGGCTTTCAAAAACGTTCGAAAGGCAGGGCAGGATGGATATAGGTCTGTAACAGTTTGGATCTAGAGTGTCACCCCCTTTGAAGAGGGGGATGACCGCGGCAGCTTTCCAATCTCTGGGGATCTCAGACGTTACGAAAGAGAGGTTGAACAGGCTAGTAATAGGGGTTGCGACAATTTCGGCAGCTAATTTTAGAAAGAAAGGGTCCAGATTGTCTAGCCCAGCTGATTTTTCAGCTCTTTCAGAACATCAGCTGTCTGAATTTGTGTAAAGGAGAAGCGGGGGGGGGGGGGGGGGGGGGGGGGGGGGCATGGGCAAGTTGCAGCGGAGGGTGCAGAGCTGGTGGCCGGGGTAGAAAGCATGACCAGCCGTAGCAAAATGCTTGTTGAAATTCTCGATTATTGTAGATTTATCGGTGGTGACAGTGTTTCCTAGCCTCAGTGCAGTGGGCAGTTGGGAGGAGGTGCTCTTATTCTCCATGGACTTTATAGTGTCCCAAAACTTTCTGGAGTTAGTGCTACAGGATGCACATTTCTGTTTGAAAAAGCTAGCCTTTGCTTTCCTAACTGATTGTGTATATTGGTTCCTGACTTCCCTGAAAAGTTGTATATCGCGGGGGCTGTTCGATGCTAATGCAGTACGCCACAGGTATGAATGATTGAAAGAGTGAATGAGTGAATGAGTGAGAGAGAGTGAGAGGTTATTGAGGGGTTATGACTAAGTTGTTACATTAACTCTAATCTGTTCATTTGTAAGCTCCCAATTCCACAGTCATCGAGCATCACTTCCCGTCATAGGATTTAGGACTAAAGAATTAGCTAATACGCATGACTGAATGTGAAATCACATACAGATGTAGGATCTGAATTTGAGCCAGTGTGCTACAGCAGGAAAATAATCCTGCTGCAACAGGAAATGTGAATTATTATGTGGATTATAATTATTGGATTTTCTTTAGGGGTTGATGCATTTTTCGTAAAGGGAAAATCAAGTCTGGAATGTCAAAGTGGAAATGTCAAATTTCAGAAGCCTTTTTAAACCTCAAAAACACTACAAGGAACTACAAGGAAAGTTATCCTGCAACAGGGTGATCAAATTAATATCCTAAATATGTATCGCTGTGTTGGCAAAAAATGACTTCCCGTTAGCATTGAGTTTCTGAGGGCATAATGTCTCAAACCTCAGTCCTGTGTGTAGTACACCCAAACGAGGGCATTGCGAGGGCAACGAGGGCACTACGAGGGCAACGAGGGCATTGCGTTCATCCCCCTCCCCTCTGGCCTGCTGGCCCCCCTACCTCTGCGGAAGCACAGTTCCCGCTCAGCCCAGTCAAAACTGTTCGCTGCTCTGGCACCCCAATGGTGGAACAAGCTCCCTCACGACGCTAGGACAGCGGAGTCACTCACCACCTTCCGGAGACACCTGAAACCCCACCTCTTTAAGGAATACCTGGGATAGGATAAAGTAATCCTTCTACCCCCCCTTACCCCACCCCAAAGAAAGAAAAAATTATAATAATAATAATATTGTAAAGTGGTTATCCCACTGGCTATAAGGTGAATGCACCAATTTGTAAGTCGCTCTGGATAAGAGCGTCTGCTAAATGACGTAAATGTAAATGTAAATGTAGTAAAGGTCTGCTGAGTCAAACTGAAACTGAACACTCCCACCACGTAGGTGAGTCTGTGTGTAACTGATGTGCCAACCTACCACGTAGGTGCGGCCCAGTGAGTGGTAGTGGTCTGTATGTTTAACCCCCTATTATTCTATCTGTGTAGTTTTACAGAAATAAGAGTGTGTGTATGTGTAACTCTCTCTCTCTCTCTCTCTCTCTCTCTCTCTCTCTCTCTCTCTCTCTCTCTCTCTCTCTCTCTCTCTCTCTCTCTCTCTCTCTCTACCCCTTTCCCTCCCCCATTTCTCTACCCCACCCACCCACCCACCCACCCCTCTCTCTCTCTCTCTCTCTCTCTCTCTCTCTCTCTCTCTCTCTCTCTCTCTCTCTCTCTCTCTCTCTCTCTCTCTCTCTCTCTCTCTCTCTCTCTCTCTCTCTCTCTCTCTCTCTCTCTCTCTCTCTCTCTCTCTCTCGCTCTCTGTGTGTGTCTGTCTCTGTCTCACTCAATTCAATTCCATATCCAAAGGCACTTTATTAGCATGGGAAACATATGTTTACATTGCCAAAGCAGGTGAAATAAACAATCACAAATCACTCTCTCCCTCTCACCAGTCTAATATCCCAGTCATGGAGGAGGGATACAGAATTAACCTGGACTACATCACGGAGCGCATCATCACCGTATCCTTACCTCACGCATGCCCAGACCAGACCTACCTCCAGAACCTGCGTGAGATCACACAGATGCTCAAATCCAAACATGGCCACAACTACATGGTGAGGAATGGAGGGGCTGTAGTGCACTAAAAGTGGTAGAGTCTGCCTCATAACTGATCTATACCTCCATCCTCATCACTGTCTTCCTCATCTTCCTCTTCTCCCTCTTCCCTCCATCCGTAGTTAATGAGCGACAGAAAAAATGGTCTAAAATGTGTGTTTTATTTCCCTAGGTGATCAACCTCTCAGAGAAGAATGAAAGCCTGACCCAGATGAACCCCAAGGTGAAATTAATACTGTAGCTATTGCCTCTCTGTGTGTACTACTCAAGACCACTGAGCTAAAGCCTAGCTTGGGGAGCTAACACAAGCCTTCAGATCTCAAGAAAGGTTATTAATCAAGGTTACTGTGTGTGTGTGTGCGTGTGTGTGTGTGTGTATGTGTGTGCGTGTGTGTGTGTGTGTGTGTATGTGTGTGCGTGTATGTATGTGTGTGTGTGTGTGTGTGTGTGTTGTCTCAGGTGTTGGACACGGGCTGGCTAGACCTGCTGGCCCCGTCCATGGAACAGATGTGTGGTGTGTGTAAGACCATGGAAAATTGGCTCCACTCACACACACAGCATGTTCTGGTCATGCACTGCCGGGTAGGAATCACATACACACACACACACACACACACACACACACACACACACACACACACACACACACACACACACATACACACACACACACAAAGAAAAAGTAAACACACATATTATTATTACCATGGTCACCCTTTATTTGGCTAGTCTATCTGTAGATGCTCTACAGACTATCAGTAATATTTCAACTAACTATCTACAAACCCTAACCCTAGCCCTAACCCCTAACCCTTACCCTAACCCTAACCCTAACCCTAACCCTAGCCCTAACCCCTAACCCTTACCCTAACCCTAACTCTAACCTTAACCCCAACCCTAACCTTAAACCTAAACCTAAACCTAACCCTAACTCATAAACCTAACCCTAACCCCTAAGCCTAAAATACAGTATTTACAAGTGCGGACCGGCAAAATGTGCTCACTTCTCTGAATTTCTGTTTGTTTACTATTCTTGTGAGGACTTCTGGTACTCCCAAGTATAGTAAAACATGTACACGTACGCACACACACACACACACACACACACACACACACACACACACACACACACACACACACACACACACACACACACACACACACACACACACACACACACACACACACACACACACACACACACACACACACACACACACACACACAGGCTTATTAGACACTCCCAACATTTCTACCTCTCCTTGCTCTTCTTTTGACCTCCTGACCTGTGTCTTGGCTCCGGCCCCTACAGGGTGGTCAAGGCAGAGTCGGGGTGATGGTGGCCTCCTACATCCACTTCAGCAGCATATCAACCAGGTAACACTGATGCTAACAATATCACTTTTACTGAAACTTATCCAGGGGAAGCTAGCCTTAACTTCAGGGATGGGAATGTAAGGATTATGGGCACTGGCCAGCCAGGCTAGTAGTCCGCTATTTCTAAAGCCCGGTTAACATCTACCAGCCCTCTAGTTTACCTATTTCTGATAAACTTTTCCCGTCACCGAAGGCAAATCTATAATCCGGAATACTTTACCAGTCATTATGGGTTATAACATGTGTGAAAATAAACTTTTATATTAAACTTTTCACAAGTTTACCGAATTTACTCCGTATCTCTCTAAAGGTGCGTTGCCATCTGGTATCAAGTGGTAATCTCGTGTGGCAAATACTACGGAGTATGGGGACTAGGAAGTGAGCTTCAGAAAATTTTATCATAGTTCACACATTGTATAACCTGTACTGACTGGTAAGGCATATATTTGCCTTCTGTGACTGATAAAGTTTCTCGGAAATAGGTAAACCAGAGGGCTGCTAAATATGTTTTCGGCATACGGGATATAGCCTTCAGCAACGGGAGCCTAATGTGTACAGATCTCCCGGAGCGAAGAGGCTATGGCCTGGCGGACTAGTTTGGCACATTTCTTTCTAGCCCAGTCTGAAAAGTGCTAACCTCCAACATTACTGGCTTATCTTGTATTTGTCTCCTCTTTGAACAAAGACAGTGTCCTGGATAAGCCTACAAATCAGAACAGAATAAGATAGCTTTGTATGATTATCAGGATCAGTTTCCCAAATAAACATGATTGATTACCCATCTAGCTATCCAAATCCTCAAAGGAAAGAGAAGCTATGAATGTAGGGTAAAGTACAGTGCTAAAGCTACAGTAAAAGCTCAACTAAAACTGTATACTAAAACTATACTATACTAAAGCTACAGATGTAGGATCTTAATTTGAGCCAGTTTGCTACAGCAGGAAAATAATCCTGCAGCAACAGGAAATGTTAATTATTATGTGGATTATAATAAACTGACATTTTTGTAGGGGTTGATACATTTTTTGTAAGGAAAAATCAAGTCTGAAATTTCAAAGTGGAAATTACAAACTTTAGAAGCCTTTTTACACCTCAAATACACTACAAGTTGTGCATTGCAGGAAATGTATCTTGCAACAGGGTGATCAAATTAAGATCCTACATCTGTACAGTATCCACCTCTCCTCAGGAATGCAGATAGAGGAGTGTTTAGTACAAACATGGCTTGTATTGTTTCTAATGTAATGTTTCATATGAAAGAAAACCAGCGACACAGTTATACTGTATAATAGGTTGAAAAGGATCAGGGTCTGTATTCATAAAGCGTCTCAGAGTAGGAATGATGGTCCAGGATCAGTTTCGCCTTGTAGAGTATAAGGAATGGACAGGGGGCCTGAACCTAGTTCAGTACTCCTACTCTGAGACACTGTATGAATACGGGCCCTGATGGACAGTCATTCAGTCAGTACGAGACAAAGGGCAGAAAAGTTGATTACAGAGACTTTGAAATGTATACTGTTACCAACCAGTGTTTAGATTTTGGGCAGGGATCATGTTGCCAGGGTTTACCTGTGTAAAGTGGAGGGATTAACTTAACCCATATAGAACCAAATCAAATCAGATTTTATTGGTCACGTACACAGTTTAGCAGGTGTTATGGCGGGTGCAGTGAAATGCTTATGTTCCTAGTTCCTATCAATCAGTGCAGTAAATGTCAAACAAGCACACAATAATCAAAATGTAGTTCAGCAGTAGATACTGTATATAAATATACTGAACAAAAATATAAACTCAACATGTAATGTGGTGGTCCCATGGTTGAAATAATGTGTTGATATAATTTTGGGAGTGCTTTCTCTCAGATTTCCTTTATTAATGTCCCCAGCTACAATAAATATAGCCTCAGGATATGCGGTTTCCAGTTTGCACAGTGAAGTGTATTTGCTTAAGAGCAGTCGTCGCTGTGTCGGCTTGTGGGGTAATGTACAGAGCAGTGACAATAACCAAAGAAAATTATCTTGGGAGGTAATGCGGTCGGCATTTGATGGTGAGGTATTCCAGATTGGGAGAACAAAAGGACTTGAGTTCCTGTACGTTACCACAATCACACCATGAGTTGTTAATCATGAGATACGCCTCCTGAGTCTGACTAGGACCCCACTCCGTTTTGGAGTATGAATGGGGCTGCCTCGGGCAGTTCAAACAATGGATCCAGGTCCGGGAAGTCGAATTTCTGGTCGAATTTCTGGTGAGTGACTGCCAATCTAATGTCCCAAAGTTATCTTTGGCTGTAGGTAATAGTACTAGAAACGTTCTGAGCAAATAATGTAAGAAATAACCACAACAACAACAAAAACAAAATACTGCCAAGTTGGCTAGGAGCTAGAAACAGGGCGACCGTGTCTGTCGGCGCCATCTTGTCAAGTGGTGGGAATATAGATGCCTACATACATATATAATATACTGTAGATCAGGCGCATTCAACTCTTACCCTACAAGGGCCGGAGCCTGCTGGTTTTCTGTTCTACCTGATAATTAATTGCACACACCTGGTTTCCCAGGTCTAAATCAGTCCCTGATTGAAGGGCAACAATAAAAAAGCGCTGTGGAATTGGCTTCGAGGTCCAGAGTTGAGTTTGAGGGCTGTAGATAGATGCCTACATAACATGTATGTACAGCGCCTTCATAAATATTCATACCCCTTGACTTATTCCATATTATGTTGTGTTACAGCCTGAATTCAAAATTTATTAAATTGATTGTTTTCCCACCCATCTACACACAATATCCCATAATGATAAAGTGAACACGTTTTTAGAAATGTTAGCACATTTATTTTAAATGAAATATAGAAATATATAATTGACATAAGTATTCACACCCCTAAATCAATACATGTTAGAATCACTTTTTGCAGCGATTACAGCTGTAAATATTTCTGGGTACGTCTCTAAGAGCTTTGTACACCTGGATTGTACAATATTAGCACATTATTCTTTTAAAAGTTATTCAAGCTCTGTCAAGTTGGTTGTTGATCATTGTTAGACAGATATTTTCAAGTCTTGCCATAGATTTTCAAGCCGATTTAAGTCCAAACTTTACCTAGGCCACTCAGGAACATTCAACGTCGTCTTAGTAAGCAACTCCAGTGTATATTTGGACTTCTGTTTTAGATTATTATCCTGCTGAAAGGTGAATTTGTCTCCCAGTGTCTGTTTGAAAGCAGACTGAAACAGGTTTTCCACTAAGATTTTGTGTGTCCTTAGCTCTATTCCGTTTCTTTTTATCCTAAAAATACTCCCTAGTCTTTGCCGATGACAAGCATATCCATAACATGATGCAGCCACCACCATGCTTGAAAATATTAAGTGGTACTCAGTGATGTGTTGTGTTGAACAAGTTAATTTCTTTGCCATATTTTTTGCAGTTTTACTTTAGTGCCTTATTGCAAACAAGATGTATACAGATTTCCTTCTTTTCAGTTTGTCAATTAGGTTAGTATTGTGGAATATCTACAATGTTGTTGATCCATCCTCAGTTTTCTCCTATCACGGCCATTAAACTCTGTAACTGTTTTAATGTCGCCATTGGCCTCATGGTGAAATCCCTGAGCGGTTTCCTTCCTCTCCGGCAACTGAGTTAGGAAGGACGCCTGTATCTTTGTAGTGACTTGGTGTATTGAGACACCATCCAAAGTGTACAGTTGAAGTCGGAAGTTTACATACACCTTAGCCAAATACATTTAAACTCAGTTTTTCACAATTCCTGACATTTAATCCTAGTAAAAATTCCCTGTCTTTGGTCAGTTAGGATCACCACTTTATTTTAAGAATGTGAAATGTCAGAATAATAGTAGAGAGAATTATTTATTTAAGCTTTTATTTCTTTCATCACATTCCCAGTGGGTCAGAAGTATACATACACTCAATTAGTATTTGGTAGCATTGCCTTTAAATTGTTTAACTTGGGTCAAATGTTTCGGGTAGCCTTCCACAAGCTTCCCACAATAAGTTGGGTGAATTTTGGCCCATTCCTCCTGACTGAGCTGGTGTAACTGAGTCAGGTTTGTAGGCCTCCTTGCTCGCACAAACTTTTTCAGTTCTTCCCACAAATGTTCTATAGGATTGAGGTCAGGGCTTTGTGATGGCCACTCCAATACCTTGACTTTGTTGTCCTTAAGCCATTTTGCCACAACTTTGGAAGTATGCTTGGGGTTATTGTCCATTTGGAAGACCAATTTGCGACCAAGCTTTAACTTCCTGACTGATGTCTTGAGATGTTGCTTCAATATATCCACATACTTTTCCTTCCTCATGATGCCATCTATTTTGTGAAGTGCACCTGTCCCTCCTGCAGCAAAGCACCCCCACAGCATGATGCTGCCACCCCCGTGCTTCACGGTTGGGATGATGTTCTTCGGCTTGCAAGCCACCCCCCTTTTCCTCCAAACATAACGATGGTCATTATGGCCAAACAGTTCTATTTTTGTTTTTATCAGACCAGAGGACATTTCTCCAAAAAGTACGATCTTTGTCCCCATGTGCAGATGCAAACCGTAGTCTGGCTTTTTTATGGCGGTTTTGGAGCAGTGGCTTCTTCCTTGCTGAGCGGCCTTTCAGGTTATGTCGATATAGGACTCGTTTTACTGTGGATATAGATACTTTTGTACCGGTTTCCTCCAGCATCTTCACAAGGTCCTTTGCTGTTTTTCTGGGATTGATTTGCACTTTTCACACCAAAGTACGTTAATCTCTAGGAGACAGAACACGTCTCCTTCCTGAGCGATATGACGGCTGCGTGGTCCCATAGTGTTTATACTTGCGTACTATTGGTTGTACAGATTAACGTTCTACCTTCAGGTGTTCGGAAATTGCTCCCAAGGATGAACCAGACTTGTGGAGGTCTACAATATTTTTTCTGAGGTCTTGGCTGATTTCTTTGGATTTTCCCATGATGTCAAGCAAAGAGGCACTGAGTTTGAAGGTAGGCCTTGAAATACATCCACAGGTACACCTCCAATTGACTCAAACGATGTCAATTAGCCTATCAG
Organism: Coregonus lavaretus; assembly: GCF_964263955.1. Lineage (NCBI taxonomy): Eukaryota > Metazoa > Chordata > Actinopteri > Salmoniformes > Salmonidae > Coregonus > Coregonus lavaretus. Next base: position 314,508 of record NW_028158387.1, read on the forward strand.
AAGCTTCTAAAGCCATGACATCATTTTCTGGAATTTTCCAAGCTGTTTAAAGGCACAGTCAACTTAGTGTATGTAAACTTCTGACCCATTGGAATTGTGATACAGTGAATTATAAGTGAAATAATTTGTCTGTAAACAATTGTTGGAAAAATTACTTGTGTCATGCACAAAGTAGATGTCCTAACCGACTTGCCAAAACTATAGTTTGTTAACATGAAATTTGTGGAGTGTTTGAAAAACTAGTTTTAATGACTCCAACCTAAGTTTATGTAAACTTCTGACTTTAATTAATAACTTCACTATGCTCAAAGGGATATTCAATGTCTGCTTTTTTTTCCAACCCATCTACCAATAGGTACCCTTCTTTGCGAGGCATTCGAAAACCTCTCTGGTTTTTGTGGTTGAATCTGTGTTCGAAATTCACTGCTCGATCAACTGAGGGATCTTAGAGTTAATTGTATGTGTGGGGTACAGAGATGAGGTAGTCATTCAAAATCATGTTAAACACTATTATTGCACACAAAGTGAGCCCATGCAACTTATTATGTGACTTGTTAAGCAGAATTTTACTCCTGAACTTATTTATGCTTGCCATAACAAAGGTGTTGAGTACTTATTGACTTAAACATTTCAGCTTTTCGTTTTTAAGTAATTTGTAACATTTTCGAAAAAACATCATTCCACTTTGACATTATGGGTTATTGTGTGTAGACCAGTAACAAAATACATCTACATTTAATCAATTTTTTATTCATCCTGTAACACAACAAAATGTGGAAAAAGTAAAGGGGTTTGAAAACTTTCTGAAGGCACTGTAGCTATCGTATAATATTAAATACACTTTATAAATCCCACAAGAGGAAATTGGATTTGTCACCAGCAGACAGAACAACAACAAACACTTACTTACATCAGAGACACAGAGACAGGGCACTGATGGCTGATAAAACAAGCACAACTCATGGCTTCCACAAAAGCCCTTCAAACCATTAATCTTTGGAATCTTTAGTTCATTATCAACAGACAATTTTTTGCTGTGATGAAATATTGTTGTGCAATACTTCCTTTCATTATCTGATACATCTCTACAGAATATCCTCTGAGTTGCCTTCCATTTGTGATCCTGTCCTCTGAGAGATATGTGAGGCTGTGTGTCCTCCTAGGACCAGAGTTGACTTTAATATATGTGTCCCAAATGGCACCCTATTCCCTACATCAGGGATGGGCAACTCCAGTCCTCAGGGGCCTGATTGGTGTCACACTTTTGCCAAAGCCCCAGCTAACACACCTGACTCCAATAATGAACTAAACATGATTTTCAGTTTAGAATGCAATTAGTTGAATCAGCTGTGTGTCCTCCTCAGCCCAGAGTTCACTTTAGAGTGTCAGTAATGTCACTGAGAGATCATGGGAAGGGTCACACAGGGTTGGAAGAAAACTTGCAGGAAAGGGAAGTTGTTTATTTCCAGTGTGTGCATGCTTTTTGTGAGTGAGTGTGTGTGTTTTTGTGTGTGTGTGTTTGTGTAGGTGTGTGTGTGCTCCCCCGTGGTTGTCAGCTGACTCTCTGTAGTGATTGTTTAATGCTGATAACATTGTTCCATTCCTCCTGACTCTGTGTCAGCTTCCCTATCTCTACCCCAGTGTGTGTGTGTGTGTGTATGGATATACAGTGAGGGAATTAAGTATTTGATCCCCTGCTGATTTTGTACGTTTGCCCACTGACAAATACATGATCAGTCTATCATTTTAATGGTAGGTTTATTTGAACAGTGAGAGACAGAATAACAACCAAAAAATCCAGAAAAACGCATGTCAAAAATGTTATAAATTGATTTGCATTTTAATGAGGGAAATAAGTATTTGACCCCTCTGCAAAACATTACTTACTACTTGGTGGCAAAACCCTTGTTGGCAATCACAGAGGTCAGACGTTTATTGTAGTTGGCCACCAGGTTTACACACATCTCAGGAGGGATTTTGTCCCACTCCTCTTTGCAGATCTTCTCCAAGTCGTTAAGGTTTCGAGGCTGACGTTTGGCAACTCGAACCTTCAGCTCCCTCCACAGATTTTCTATGGGATTAAGGTCTGGAGACTGGCTAGGCCACTCCAGGACCTTAATGTGCTTCTTCTTGAGCCACTCCTTTGTTGCCTTGGCCGTGTGTTTTGGGTCATTGTCATGCTGGAATACCCATCCACGACCCATTTTCAATGCCCTGGCTGAGGGAAGGAGGTTCTCACCCAAGATTTGACGGTACATGGCCCCGTCCATCGTCCCTTTGATGTGGTGAAGTTGTCCTGTCCCCTTAGCAGAAAAACACCCCCAAAGCATAATGTTTCCACCTCGATGTTTGACGGTGGGGATGGTGTTCTTGGGGTCATAGGCAGCATTCCTCCTCCTCCAAACACGGCGAGTTGAGTTGATGCCAAAGAGCTCGATTTTGGTCTCATCTGACCACAACACTTTCACCCAGGTCTCCTCTAAATCATTCAGATGTTCATTGGCAAACTTCAGACGGGCCTGTATATGTGCTTTCTTGAGCAGGGGGACCTTGCGGGCGCTGCAGGATTTCAGTCCTTCACGGCGTAGTGTGTTACCAATTGTTTTCTTGGTGACTATGGTCCCAGCTGCCTTGAGATCATTGACAAGATCCTCCTGTGTAGTTCTGGGCTGATTCCTCACCGTTCTCATGATCATTGCAACTCCACGAGGTGAGATCTTGCATGGAGCCCCAGGCCGAGGGACATTAACAGTTCTTTTGTGTTTCTTCCATTTGCGAATAATCGCACCAACTGTTGTCACCTTCTCACCAAGCTGCTTGGCGATGGTCTTGTAGCCCATTCCAGCCTTGTGTAGGTCTACAATCTTGTCACTGACATCCTTGGAGAGCTCTTTGGTCTTGGCCATGGTGGAGAGTTTGGAATCTGATTGATTGATTGCTTCTGTGGACAGGTGTCTTTTATACAGGGAACAAGCTGAGATTAGGAGCATTCCCTTTAAGAGTGTGCTCCTAATCTCAGCTCGTTACCTGTATAAAAGACACCTGGGAGACAGAAATCTTTCTGATTGAGAGGGGGTCAAATACTTATTTCCCTCATTAAAATGCAAATCAATTTATAACATTTTTGACATGCGTTTTTCTGGATTTTTTGGTTGTTATTCTGTCTCTCACTGTTCAAATAAACCTAGCATTAAAATGATAGACTAATAATTTCTTTGTCAGTGAGCAAACGTACAAAATCAGCAGGGGATCAAATACTTTTTTCCCACACTGTAGCTAGACTAGAGAAAGGAGCGCAGTATGGTGTCTATATTACAGTAAAGGAGTGTATTGGTTCATAGCTGTGGTGTCTGAATGTGTGTCTGTCTCTTTCTAAGTGAAGTTCTGTCTGTATGTGTGTGTTTTTGTGTGTGTTTGTCTCAGTGCAGACAAATCAAATCAAATGTTATACAACAGATGTAGACTTTACCATGAAATGCTTACTTACCAGCCCTTTCCCAACAATGCAGAGTTAAAAACTAAGAAAGCAAAAAGGAAAAATTAACACAATAAAATAACAATATCAAGGCAGGTAGCTTAGTGGTTAAGAGCGTTGTGCCAGTAACCGAAAGGTCGCTGGTTCTAATCCCCGAGCCGACTAGGTGAAAAATCTGTCAATGTGCCCTTGAGCAAGGCACTTAACCCTAATTGCTCCTGTAAGTCGCTCTGGATAAGAGCGTCTGCTAAAATGACTAAAATGTAAAATATACAAGGAGTACCGGTACCGAGTCAATGTGCAGGTGTACGAGGTAGTTGAGGTAATATGTACATGTAGATAGGGGTAAAAGTGACTAGGCAATCAGGATAGATAATAAACAGAGTAGCAACAGCGTATGTGAAGAGTGTGAAAGAATGTGAAAGTGTGTCTATGTTTGAGTGTTTGTGTGTGGCATTAATATGCGTGTGTGTGTGTTTTTCGTGTGGGAGCGTATGTGTAGTATGTGTGATTGTGTGGGTAGAGTCCAGTGATTGTGCATAGAGCCGGTGCAAGAGAGTCAGTGCAAATAAAAAGTGGGTCAATGCAAATAGTCAGGGTAGCGATTTGGTCTCTGACCTCCTCCCTATAGGATGTCTCATTGCCGTCGGTGATCAGTCCTACCACTGTCATGTCGTCTGCAAACTTAATGATGGTGTTGGAGTCATGCGCGGCCACGCAGTTGTGGGTGAACAGGGAGTACAGGAGGGGACTAAGCACACACCCCGAGGGGCCTCCGTGTTGAGGGTCAGCGTGGCGGATGTGTTGTTGCCAACCCTCACCACCTGGGGGCAGCCTGTTAGGAAGTCCAGGATCCAGTTGCAGAGGGTGGTGTTCAGTCCCAGGGTGTTTAGCATAGTGATGAACTTGGAGGGCACTATTGTGTTGAACTCCGAGCTGTAGTCAATGAACAGCATTCTCACATAGGTGTTCCTTTTGTCCAGGTGGGAAAGGGTAGTGTGGAGTGCACTAGAGATCGTGTCATCTGTGGATCTGTTGGAGTGGTATGCAAATTGGAGTTTGTCCTGGGTGTCTGGGATGATGGTGTTGATGTGAGCCATGACCAGCCCCTCAAAGCATTTCATGGCTACAGATGTGAGTGCTACAGGGCGATAGTCATTTAGACAGGTTACCTTGGCGTTCTTGAGCACAGTGACTATGGTGATCTGCTTAAAACATGTAGGTATTACAGACTCGGTCAGGGAGAGGTTGAAAATGTCAGTGAAGACACTTGCCAGCTGGTCAGCACATGCTCTGAGTATGTGTCCTGGTAATCCATCTGGCCCTGCGGCCTTGTGGATGTTAACCTGTTTAAAGGTCTTACTCACATCGGCTATGGAGAGCGTGATCACACAGTTGTCCGGAACAGCTGGTGCTGTCATGCATGGTTCAGTGTTGCTAGCCTCGAAGCGAGCATCGAAGGCATTTAGCTCGTCTGGTAGGCTTGCGTCACTGGGCAGCTCGCTGGTTTTCCCTTTGTAATACATGATAGTTTGCAAGCCCTGCCACATCCGACGAGCGTCAGCGCCAGTGTAGTAGGATCAGTCTTAGTCCTGTATTGACGCTTGCCTGTTTGACGGTTCGTCAGAGGGCATAGTGGGATTTCTTAGAAGTGTCCATGTCCCGCTCCTTGAAAGCGGCATATCTAGCCTTTAACTCATTGTGGATGTTGCCTGTAATCCATGGCTTCTGGTTGGGATATGTACTTACGGTCACTGTGGGGATGACGTCGTCTAATCACTTATTCATGAAGCCAGTGATGTTGTAAACTCCTCAATGCCATCGGATGAATCCCGGAACATATTCCAGTCTGTGCTAGCGAAACAGTCCTGTAGATTAGACTTGTCCGAATGTTTGTGTCTCCCTCAGTGCAGACCTAGGTCTAGACTGAATGTGTGTGTGTCTCCCTCAGTTTTTATTTTATTTTACCTTTATTTAACTAGGCAAGTCAGTTAAGAACAAATTCTTATTTACAATGACAGCCTACACCGGCCAAACCCGGACGAAGCTGGGTCAATTGTGCGCCGCCCTATGGGACTCCCAATCACGGCCGGTTGTGATACAGCCTGGAATCGAACCAGGGGGTCTGTAGTGACGCCTCAAGCACTGAGACGCAGTGCCTTAGACCGCCGCGCCACTCAGTGCAGACCTGCATCAGTTAAATAAAGGTTAAATAAAATAAAATACAAAAATCTGAATGCGTGTGTGTGTCCTTCAGTGCAGGCCTGGGTCTAGACTGCATGTGTGTCACTGCATGAAAAGCAGAGTTTCTGGGTGAAGTTGGATCTGCTGTTTCCCATGAAATTGTAGGTGCATGGTCTTGGGTGGGAATTTCCCATGCAAGTGTGTGGATTCCTGCACACTTCCCCTTATCCAGGAACATTTGCGTGATATGGGAATTTCTGGGATAGTAAATAACCAATTATGCAATAACAAGTTTTTGGAAATTTCCAGACTGTGCACGTCACGTAAAACTCTACTTCATGTGTTGGAAGAGAAGCCCAGTGAAAAGAAGCCAACTCTACTTGTCTCCTAATTTATCTGGTTTTCAGGTTTGTAACATTTATAAGTATGGTTTTGTTTTCAAAATCTAGAGATAACATGTTTATCTAAAATGTGAGGGGTTTTCTGGTCATTTTGATGTATCATTTAAGTGTTTTGACTGAGTGAAAAACAAGTGAGTTTTTCCAATTAATATGAGCATAACCAAGCTAAGCAGATTGCTATTTCTGTTATAAACGTTTTGGCTCTTAAATGTTAGATTTTTTTTTATACAACGGGTGGCCTATAGTAAGCGTATTTACCTGTGTACATATGAACCACACTAATTATATGTATTTTATAAGTTTCCTTGTCATGAAATTCTTATCTAACAGTCGCATGCTAATTGCTAACCACTAACGTTAGCTAACTCAGTGCTAGGCGCTAGCTAGCCTACCATTTCACCCTACTAGCTAGCTACTTTTAGCTTAGCTATGTTGTTGTTTGGTAGCTGTTCATGGGTTTTTGTTACATTTTATTTGTTTGTACAATTAGCACTGTATAAAGTTTGGCCGGTGTAGGCCGTCATTGTAAATAAAAATTTGTTCTTAACTGACTTGCCTAGTTAAATAAAGGTAAAATAAATAAAATAGTGATAAACTAACACACTAGCTAGCTAACTAACTAAATAGCTAGCTAGCTTACTAAACCAGTTCAAACCCTGATGCGTCATACATACTAGTGAGACATATCTTTTTGCAAAGGCAATTAAGTAGCTAGTTAAGTAGATTATTCTGGAGATTGTTGAATTGAGTTGTAACATTAACCTACACAAATGTAATACTTTTGCATTCTCTTTTACACACACAGATGTACCTCCCTGCATAATGTATCTGTGCTCTAATTCTTAATGAGGGAGATGTCACAGAGCACGGACACGTCACCGGATGTCATCATAGGTATGTTTTCTTTTCACCTAGAATGGTTAAATATTGTACTCAATTTTATCCAAGGTGTTCATTCAAACACTGAAAAAGAGTGAAACTATCAATGGTATATTTAATGCTCTTTATACATACGATAGCAAGGCACTGCACCGGTAGGGTGGCCACCAAAACAACGTCAAATGAACCATGTGCTCGTATCCATTGCAGGTTCTTGTGCCACTTATTATGAGACTGTGAGGAGGGTGTATCTCTCAGGTTTACTTGAGAACATAGAGGACACAATCTTGCAAAAACATGCAAAGAAGGGTCGCCAGAGGAGAACGCAGGTAAGCCTTTTTGTACAAGTAGCTTTTGTGTTACACTTAGTTTATTACCACTGTATTACTCCTGGTCCTTGGAATACAAAGGTTGTACATGGCCCTATTACATGTTTCAAGTTATATATTTGAGTCTAGAAGAGTGGAATGAAAACAGATGTTGAATTCCACCACCTGCTCTATAGTGGCTACGCGGAATATTTACATTGACCCCCTTATTTTATTCTTATTTATTATATTATTTTGCACTGACTCTCTTGCACAGGCTCAATGTACGCTCACTGGACTACACTCACACATACTACACTGACACTCCAACACAAACACACACACACGGACACACACACAAAACACACACACATGCATATTGACGCCACACACACATGCATTCACATTCCTTCACACTCTTCACATACGCTACTGCTACTCTGTTTATTATCTATGCATAGTCACTTTACCCCTACATACATGTACAGTCGTGGTCAAAAGTTTTGAGAATGACACAAGTATTGGTCTTCACAAAGTTTGCTGCTTCAGTGTTTTTAGATATTTTTGTCAGATGTTACTATGGTATACTGAAGTATAAATACAAGCATTCCATAAGTGTGAAAGGCTTTTATTGACAATTACATTTAGTTTATGCAAAGAGTCAATATTTGCAGTGTTGACCCTTATTTTTCAAGACCTCTGCAATCTGCCCTGGCATGCTGTCAATTAACTTCTGGGCCACTTCCTGACTGATGGCAGCCCATTCTTGCATAATCAATGTTTGTCAGAATTTGTGGGGTTTTGTTTGTCCACCCGCCTCTTGAGGATTGACCACAAGTTCTCAATGGGATTAAGGTCTGGGGAGTTTCCTGGCCATGGACACAAAATGTCGATGTTTTGTTCCCCGAGCCACTTAGTTTTCACTTTTGCCTTATGGCAAGGTGCTCCATCATGCTGGAAAAGGCATTGTCCGTCACCAAACTGTTCTTGGATGGTTGGGAGAAGTTGCTCTCGGAGGATGTGTTGGTACCATTCTTTAGTCATGGCTGTGTTCTTAGGCAAAATTGTGAGTGAGCCCACTCCCTTGGCTGAGAAGAAACCCCACACATGAATGGTCTCAGGATGCTTTACTGTTGGCATGACACAGGACTGATGGTAGCGCTCACCTTGTCTTCTCCGGACAAGGTGTTTTCCGGATGCCCCAAACAATCGAAAAGGGGATTCATCAGAGAAAATGACTTTATCCCAGTCCTCAGCAGTCCAATCCCTTTACCTTTTGCAAAATATCAGTCTGTCCCTGATGTTTTTCCTGGAGAGAAGTGGCTTCCTCGCTGCCCTTCTTGACACCAGGCCATCCTCCAAAAGTCTTTGCCTCACTGTGTGTGCAGATGCACTCACACCTGCATGCTGCCATTCCTGAGCAAGCTCTGCACTGGTGGTGCCCCGATCCCGCAGCTGAATCAACTTTAGGAGACGGTCCTGGCGCTTGCTGGACTTTCTTGGGCGCCCTGAAGCCTTCTTCACAACAATTGAACCTCTCTCTTCCTGAAGTTCTTGATGATCCGATAAATGGTTGATTTAGGTGCAATCTTACTAGCAGCAATATCCTTGCCTGTGAAGCCGTTTTTGTGCAAAGCAATGATGACGGCACGTGTTTCCTTGCAGGTAACCATGGTTAACAGAGGAAGAACAATGATTTCAGGCACCACCTTCCTTTTAAAGCTTCCAGTCTGTTATTCTAACTCAATCAGCATGATAGAGCGATCTCCAGCCTTGTCCTCGTCAACACTTTCACCTGTGTTAACGAGAGAATCACTGACATGATGTCAGGTGGTCCTTTTGTGGCAGGGCTGAAATGCAGTGGAAATGTTTTTTTGGGATGAAGTTTATTTTCATGGCAAAGAGGGATCACTCTTCATAACATTCTGGAGTATATGCAAACTGCCATCATAAAAACTGAGGCAGCAGACTTTGTGAAAATTAATATTTGTGTCATTCTCAAAACTTTTGACCACGACTGTACATATTACCTCAATTACCTCGACTAACCCGTACCCTCGTAATTGTTATTTTATTGTAATTGTTATTTTATTTTTTATTTTTTTGAAAACTGTGCATTGTTGGTTAAGGGCTCGTAATTAAGCATTTCATGGTAAGGTCTACATCTGTTTTATTTGGTGCATGTGACAAATACAATTTGATTTGATTTGAGACTGATGCATTTGTTTACTGTGTTGTATTGTCCTATTTGTTTTTTGCTTCTATGTGCATGGTCGAGAATGCTTGCAGAGGATGAGAGAGACATTTGGATAGGAGTTCATGTTGACCTGAGGAGCGATGAGGAGGATGCCCTGCAAAACGACAAACCAGTGTGGCTTTGTCAAGAACTACAGAGACGCTTGGAGAGGGACCAGAGCACCTTGTTGAGCCACACCACACGGCTCATGTCTGGGGAGTTTTTTTCAAGGCAACCTAGATCCCACGGACCCCTCAACCCTCAACACTATAGCAATGGAGGCTCGCCATGGGCCAAGCTGGATGACTCCTGTCAGTACTAGTTGATCTTTAAATTTAGAATATTCCTCTATCTGAGGTATGACCCCCCCCCCACCCCCCACGAGTACTGGCAGGAGTCAACCAGCTTGGCCCAGGTCGAGCCTCAATGGGGTTTACTTTAGTTTCAGGCCCTGCTTAGCAGAAATGCATATACAATTACCTGCTTTCTCCTGCTCTACTGAAATAAAGTGATTAAGTGGATTTGTGTGTTTTTTTCAAGGAACTAACAGATGTTTTAGTATAGGGATGTTGTGAGGTGCTGGAAAAACCTTGATAGTGGTGCTTGAATTTTACTTCTGAAAAGGTGTAGGAACCCTGATGTGATATTAATAATACAAATAATTAAAAGTCATTCATTCATAATTCACTGTAATTCATTCATTCATTTAAAAATGTATTGTGTTTTTAATATACAGTGGGGAGAACAAGTATTTGATACACTGCCGATTTTGCAGGTTTTCCTACTTACAAAGCATGTAGAGGTCTGTAATTTTTTTATCATAGGTACACTTCAACTGTGAGAGACGGAATCTAAAACGAAAATCCAGAAAATCACATTGTATGATTTTTAAGTAATTAATTTGCATTTTATTGCATGACAAAAGTATTTGATCACCTACCAACCAGGAAGAATTCCGGCTCTCACAGACCTGTTAGTTTTTCTTTAAGAAGCCCTCCTGTTCTCCATTCATTACCTGTATTAACTGCACCTGTTTGAACTCGTTACCTGTATAAAAGACACCTGTCCACACACTCAATCAAACAGACTCCAACCTCTCCACAATGGCCAAGACCAGAGAGCTGTGTAAGGACATCAGGAATAAAATTGTAGACCTGCACAAGGCTGGGATGGGCTACAGGACAATAGGCAAGCAGCTTGGTGAGAAGGCAACAACTGTTGGCGCAATTATTAGAAAATGGAAGAAGTTCAAGATGACGGTCAATCACCCTCGGTCTGGGGCTCCTTGCAAGATCTCACCCCGTGGGGCATCAATGATCATAATAATATAATAATATGCCATTTAGCAGACGCTTTTATCCAAAGCGACTTACAGTCATGCGTGCATACATTTTTTTTGTGTATGGGTGGTCTCGGGGATCGAACCCACTACCTTGGCGTTACAAGCGCCGTGCTCTACCAGCTGAGCTACAGAGGACCACATCATGAGGAAGGTGAGGGATCAGCCCAGAACTATACGGCAGGACCTGGTCAATGACCTGAAGAGAGCTGGGACCACAGTCTCAAAGAAAACCATTAGTAACACACTACGCCGTCATGGATTAAAATCCTGCAGCGCACGCAAGGTCCCCCTGCTCAAGCCAGCGCATGTCCAGGCCCGTCTGAAGTTTGCCAATGACCATCTGGATGATCCAGAGGAGGAATGGGAGAAGGTCATGTGGTCTGATGAGACAAAAAATTGAGCTTTTTGGTCTAAACTCCACTCGCCGTGTTTGGAGGAAGAAGAAGGATGAGTACAACCCCAAGAACACCATCCCAACCGTGAAGCATGGAGGTGGAAACATCATTCTTTGGGGATGCTTTTCTGCAAAGGGGACAGGACAACTGCACCGTATTGAGGGGAGGATGGATGGGGCCATGTATCGCGAGATCTTGGCCAACAACCTCCTTCCCTCAGTAAGAGCATTGAAGATGGGTCGTGGCTGGCTCTTCCAGCATGACAACGACCCGAAACACACAGCCAGGGCAACTAAGGAGTGGCTCCGTAAGAAGCATCTCAAGGTCCTGGAGTGGCCTAGCCAGTCTCCAGACCTGAACCCAATAGAACATAATTGCAAATAAAGGTTTCTGTACCAAAATGTTAAGTTCAGCTTTTCTGATGTATCAAATACTTATGTCATGCAATAAAATGCAAATTAATTACTTAAAAATCATACAATGTGATTTTCTGGATTTTTGTTTTAGATTCCGTCTCTCACAGTTGAAGTGTACCTATGATAAAAATTACAGACCTCTACATGCTTTGTAAGTAGGAAAATCTGCAAAATCGGCAGTGTATCAAATACTTGTTCTCCCCACTGTACCAGTCAAATCAAATCTTTACTTTACTGTGAAATACTTGCTTACGAGCCCTTCTCAATGATGCAGAATATATTTTTAAATATATTATATATAGGAACACAGGAGAAATAAAATACACAATAATTAAGCTATATACAGGGAGTACCAGTACAGATCAATGTGCAGGGGTACAAGGTATTTGAGGTAGATATGTACATAAAGGCAGGGTAAAGTAACTATATAACGTAACTATAAGATAATAAGAAGAACAAACTAAGGCAAGCTAGCAATGACTAGCATCAGCATTCAGTAGGGAGAATAAGCATGTGCAACCTTGAGCAAGTTGACGATTATTTACTGACATTTATGAGAGAGATTGGGCGGACGTGGACAGAGATTTAGTGCAACTGACGTCAAAGGCGATTTACTGAACCGTTTCCGGACATATACATGTCCGTGCACTGGAGTGTTCGACCTGTAAATGTGCCTTTTCATGCAGTGTGTGTGTGTCTCCCTCAGTGCAATCTGGGTCTAGACTGAATGTGTGTGTGTCTCCCTCAGTGCAGACCTGGGTCTAGACCACTTTGCCATGAGAAGGTTCTACAACGACAAAGTATCCTCCCTGATGACTCCCTCGCAGAAACGGTAAGAAACCACCCCACACACAGCAAATCTGATTGGTTGACTTCAAGTTCACAGAAGCTCCTCTGCACAACAGATGAATATAGTTCAAAGGTCAACTCTCTGGTCATCAGTGAGCTTCAGATGTGGCCTTCTGGCTGAGGGCTTCCTTGTTCTGATTTTTTACCTGCTATTACAGCGGTCAGGTGTCAGACTTGGGAGGTCAATCACTTGACATACAACCCCCCCCCCCCCCCCCCCCCCTCTCTCTTTCTCTCTCTCTCTAGGTATGTGTGGATGTTCAGCAGTCTGCTGAAGGGAGTGATGAAGATGGATCCCTCTCCTCTCTTCCTCCTTTGTGTGGTTCTTCACGGCGTGCCCAACATCAACTCTGAGGGAGGTTAGAAACACAGATAGAAACACCATACTACACCTCTCACATCACAGTGATACACACTGTTCTCAGATATACATTTTATGATGCACTACTGAATTAGCGCTGTATATTTCCTGTTTGTGTTGTCTCCAGGATGTCGTCTGTTCCTGAGAGTGTACCAGAGCCTGCAGGCCGTTTGCACTTCAGCAGTCTAGTGAGATACCATACTCGTTCACACTTCATTTGATGCTCTACAGATGGTCATACTATCAACAAACTATCTGTTGAAAAGCAACTGCTTGCTAAGGTTACGGTTACACTCTTAAAGAAAAAGGTGTTATCTAGAAACTTAAAGGATTCCTTAGCTGTCCCCATAGGATAACACTTTGAAGAACCCTTTTGAGTTCCATGTAGAACCCTTTACACAGAGGGTTCTACATGGAACCCAAAAGAGTTCTACCTGGAACCAAAAAGAGTTCTACCTGGAGCCAAAAATAGTTATCCTATTCCAGCGGGGACCCCATTCTTTACACCAGAATTTCTGGGGACCCAATCTTTTGCCCAAATCTAATGTCACAACCTTAAAATCTGTAAATTTAGATTTTTACATCAACAAATAACATTTTACATTTACATTTTATTCATTTAGTAGACGCTCTTATCCAGAGCGACTTACAGTTAGTGAGTGCATACATTTTCATATTGGCCCCCCGTGGGAAACGAACCCACAACCCTGGCGTTGCAAGCTCCATGGTCTACCAACTGAGCTACAGGGGACTAAATTCATTGTATTTTCATCTCTTATCAAAATGGAAAGAAACCAATAAATACATTTACCAATACATTTTCTTTTTTTAATGATCTTTCTCAAACACTTTGTATATTGTCCCATACAATAATCTGTACTCTTAATTTTTTCTTCCTAAAAATACAATAAGAAATAATAATAATTGGCGACCCCACTGCAATTCCCTGCGCCCCCGACTTTGAATACCACTGTCTTATGGGGACAGCTGCAGAACCCTTTTGGAACCCTTTTTCCCCCATAAAATTGTAGTGTTAGGGTTAGGTTTAGAATAAGGGTAAGTGTTAAGGTTAGGGCTAGAGTTACTTTAAGGGTTAAGGTTAGGGTTAGGGTTAGTAGATAGTTGTTGAAATATTACTAATAGTCTGTAGATAGTCTGTAGAGCATCTACAGATGGACTATGGAAATAAAGCGTTACCATGGTAATAATATGTGTACGAAAAAGTATGAAAATGTATCCACTCACTTAAGTCGCTCTGGATAAGAGTGTCTGCTAAATGACTAAAATGTAAATGTGAATGTCTGTTTACTTTTTCTGTGTGTGTTTATATCTGCCACAGTCACGTCCGTGCAGTACAGACAGACAGGGTTTACTTTGTACTGCAACCAGCTCAACTGCTGAAGGGAGACATAATGGTAGGTATAATCACACTCATATACAGTCCCTGCACTTTTAAAATCCGGAGTTTAATGTAATGTTATACAAAGCTCAGTGGTCTGGGATGACTGTATGAACCTTATAGACAGCCAGGTGAGGTAACTGTCTGTGTCTGCTGTGTGTGGTTCAGGTGGTGTGTTATGGTGAAAACCACCAGACAGCCAGCCGAGA
>NW_028158386.1:5000-12500 GCF_964263955.1 Coregonus lavaretus
GAGAAGGCCCAAGTGAATAGGTGTGTCTGTGTGAGTGAGTGAACCTGTCTCATAGGGGGGCAGAGCAGGCATCCCCTTTGGGGGCTGTCTGCTCTGTCCCCCTTTTTTTTTGGCCTCCTATACCTCTGGAGGTCAAGGGAGTAAGCTGTACTCTCAAGCCCATGGGAGAGAGGGTTTTAATAGGGAGAGAGTGATTAAAAAGAGGCATGGTGCTCCAGGGGAGTGAGCTGTACTCTCATGCCCATGGGAGATGCCCTTTACTAGGCAGGGAGTTTAGAACAAGGTGCATGGAGCTCCAGAGGTCACAAAGGTCAATGTGGGCCTGCATGGATGTCAGCAGGGCATGAGGGAGAAGGCCCAAGTGAATAGGTTTGTCTGTGTGTGTCTGTGTGAGTGAGTGAGTGAGTGTGTGTGTGAACCTTTCCACAGGAGGGCAGCACTGTGCAGGCAGCTCCAATGGAGGCTGGCTGCTCTGTGCCATGTATTATTTGTTCTCTCTCTCTCTCTCTCCCCTTTCTTCTGGCCTGCTGGGTCACTTTTGTGTGTGGAGGGCTGGACTCTGTCTCACCCATCCCAGCCATGGGCACCCAGAATGCCCATGTGTGAGTCAGGAGCCCTCCCCTGGTTCTCCTAGTGAAAATGACCTGTGGCGCCCCCCTGTGGATGGATCTTGGTGGGGGTGCTTGGACCCCTTCTTGGGGTCCCCCCCAAGCCAGCCATGCCGACCAAGGGCACCCAAAACCCCCATGTGTGAGTGAAAAGCCTCCCCTGGGTCCCCATAGTGAAATCCGGCCTAAAGTGACCTGTGGCGCCCCCCTGTGGATGGATCCGGCTGTGGGGTCTTGGACCCCTTCTTGGGGTCCCCCCAAGCCAGCCATGCCGACCAAGGGCACCCAAAACCCCATGTGTGAGTGAAAAGCCTCCCCTGGGTCCCCATAGTGAAATCCGGCCTAAAGTGACCTGTGGCGCCCCCTGTGGATGGATCCGGCTGTGGGGTCTTGGACCCCTTCTTGGGGTCCCCCCCAAGCCATCCATGCCGGCCATGGGCACCCAAAACCCCCATGTGTGAGTGAACAGCCTCCCCTGGGTACCCATAGTGAAATCAGGCTTTAAAGTGACCTGTGGCGCCCCCCTGTGGATGGATCTTGGTGGGGGTGCTTGGACCCCTTCTTGGGGTCTCCTCCAAGCCAGCCATGCCGACCATGGGCACCCAAAACCCCCATGTGTGAGTGAACAGCCTCCCCAGTGTCCCCCCAGTGAAATCAGGCTTAAAGTGACCTGTGGCGCCCCCCTGTGGATGGATTCGGCTGTGGGTGCTTGGACCCCTTCTTGGGGTCTCCCCCAAGCCAGCCATGCCGACCAAGGGCACCCAAAACCCCCATGTGTGAGTGAACAGCCTCCCCTGGGTCCCCATAGTGAAATCCGCCTAAAGTGACCTGTGGCGCCCCCCTGTGGATGGATCCGGCTGTGGGGTCTTGGACCCCTTCTTGGGTCCCCCCCAAGCCATCCATGCCGGCCATGGGCACCCAAAACCCCCATGTGTGAGTGAACAGCCTCCCCTGGGTACCCATAGTGAAATCAGGCTTAAAGTGACCTGTGGCGCCCCCCTGTGGATGGATCTTGGTGGGGGTGCTTGACCCCTTCTTGGGGTCTCCTCCAAGCCAGCCATGCCGACCATGGGCACCCAAAACCCCCATGTGTGAGTGAACAGCCTCCCCAGTGTACCCATAGTGAAATCAGGCTTAAAGTGACCTGTGGCGCCCCCCTGTGGATGGATCTTGGTGGGGGTGCTTGGACCCCTTCTTGGGGTCTCCCCCAAGCCAGCCATGCCGACCAAGGGCACCCAAAACCCCCATGTGTGAGTGAACAGCCTCCCCAGTGTCCCCCCAGTGAAATCAGGCCTAAAGTGACCTGTGGCGCCCCCTGTGGATGGATTCGGCTGTGGGGTGCTTGGACCCCTTCTTGGGGTCTCCCCCAAGCCAGCCATGCCGACCAAGGGCACCCAAAACCCCCATGTGTGAGTGAACAGCCTCCCCTGGGTCCCCATAGTGAAATCCGGCCTAAAGTGACCTGTGGCGCCCCCCTGTGGATGGATCCGGCTGTGGGGTCTTGGACCCCTTCTTGGGGTCCCCCCAAGCCATCCATGCCGGCCATGGGCACCCAAAACCCCCATGTGTGAGTGAACAGCCTCCCCAGTGTACCCATAGTGAAATCAGGCTTAAAGTGACCTGTGGCGCCCCCCTGTGGATGGATCTTGGTGGGGGTGCTTGGACCCCTTCTTGGGGTCTCCCCCAAGCCAGCCATGCCGACCAAGGGCACCCAAAACCCCCATGTGTGAGTGAACAGCCTCCCCAGTGTCCCCCCAGTGAAATCAGGCCTAAAGTGACCTGTGGCGCCCCCCTGTGGATGGATTCGGCTGTGGGTGCTTGGACCCCTTCTTGGGGTCTCCCCCAAGCCAGCCATGCCGACCAAGGGCACCCAAAACCCCCATGTGTGAGTGAACAGCCTCCCTGGGTCCCCATAGTGAAATCCGGCCTAAAGTGACCTGTGGCGCCCCCCTGTGGATGGATCCGGCTGTGGGGTCTTGGACCCCTTCTTGGGGTCCCCCCAAGCATCCATGCCGGCCATGGGCACCCAAAACCCCCATGTGTGAGTGAACAGCCTCCCCTGGGTACCCATAGTGAAATCAGGCTTAAAGTGACCTGTGGCGCCCCCTGTGGATGGATCTTGGTGGGGGTGCTTGGACCCCTTCTTGGGGTCTCCTCCAAGCCAGCCATGCCGACCATGGGCACCCAAAACCCCCATGTGTGAGTGAACAGCCTCCCCAGTGTACCCATAGTGAAATCAGGCTTAAAGTGACCTGTGGCGCCCCCCTGTGGATGGATCTTGGTGGGGGTGCTTGGACCCCTTCTTGGGGTCTCCCCCAAGCCAGCCATGCCGACCAAGGGCACCCAAAACCCCCATGTGTGAGTGAACAGCCTCCCCAGTGTCCCCCCAGTGAAATCAGGCCTAAAGTGACCTGTGGCGCCCCCCTGTGGATGGATTCGGCTGTGGGTGCTTGGACCCCTTCTTGGGGTCTCCCCCAAGCCAGCCATGCCGACCAAGGGCACCCAAAACCCCCATGTGTGAGTGAACAGCCTCCCCTGGGTACCCATAGTGAAATCAGGCTTAAAGTGACCTGTGGCGCCCCCTGTGGATGGATCCGGGTGTGGGGTCTTGGACCCCCCCTTGGGGTCACCCCCAAGCCGGCCAAGGGCACCCAAAACCCCCATGTGTGAGGTAAGAGCCTCCCCTGGTTCTCCTAGTGTCCGCCGGCGGTTTACCATATGGGGGTGTCTGACCACCACCCCAATCCGAGAAAAGTGCATCAAAATCGGCCTCCGTGAGCCAGGAGTCGGTCCCTGGTTCTCATAGTGTCAACCGGATGATTTCCATATGGGGGTGTCTGACCACCACCCCAATCCGAGAAAAGTGCAACAAAATCGGCTCCGTGAGCCAGGAGTCGGTCCTGGTTCTCCTGGTGTCCGCCGGCGGTTATCCATATGGGGGTGTCTGACCACCACCCCAATCCGAGAAAAGTGCATCAAAATCGGCCTTCCGGGAGCCAGGAGTCGGTCCCTGGTTCTCATAGTGTCAACCGGATGGTTTCCATATGGGGGTGTCTGACCACCAACCCAATCCGAGAAAAGTGCATCAAAATCGGCCTTCCGGGAGCCAGGAGTCGGTCCCTGGTTCTCCTGTTGTCAACCGGATGATTTCCATATGGGGGTGTCTGACCACCAACCCAATCCGAGAAAAGTGCATCAAAATCGGCCTTCCGGGAGCCAGGAGTCGGTCCCTGGTTCTCCTGGTGTCAACCGGATGGTTTCCATATGGGGGTGTCTGACCACCAACCCAATCCGAGAAAAGTGCATCAAAATCGGCCTTCCGGGAGCCAGGAGTCGGTCCCTGGTTCTCATAGTGTCAACCGGATGATTTCCATATGGGGGTGTCTGACCACCAACCCAATCCGAGAAAAGTGCATCAAAATCGGCCTTCCGGGAGCCAGGAGTCGGTCCCTGGTTCTCATAGTGTCAACCGGATGATTTCCATATGGGGGTGTCTGACCACCAACCCAATCCGAGAAAAGTGCATCAAAATCGGCCTTCCGGGAGCCAGGAGTCGGTCCCTGGTTCTCCTGGTGTCAACCGGATGGTTTCCATATGGGGGTGTCTGACCACCAACCCAATCCGAGAAAAGTGCATCAAAATCGGCCTTCCGGGAGCCAGGAGTCGGTCCCTGGTTCTCATAGTGTCAACCGGATGATTTCCATATGGGGGTGTCTGACCACCAACCCAATCCGAGAAAAGTGCATCAAAATCGGCCTTCCGGGAGCCAGGAGTCGGTCCCTGGTTCTCCTGGTGTCAACCGGATGGTTTCCATATGGGGGTGTCTGACCACCAACCCAATCCGAGAAAAGTGCATCAAAATCGGCCTTCCGGGAGCCAGGAGTCGGTCCCTGGTTCTCATAGTGTCAACCGGATGATTTCCATATGGGGGTGTCTGACCACCAACCCAATCCGAGAAAAGTGCATCAAAATCGGCCTTCCGGGAGCCAGGAGTCGGTCCCTGGTTCTCATAGTGTCAACCGGATGATTTCCATATGGGGGTGTCTGACCACCAACCCAATCCGAGAAAAGTGCATCAAAATCGGCCTTCCGGGAGCCAGGAGTCGGTCCCTGGTTCTCCTGGTGTCAACCGGATGGTTTCCATATGGGGGTGTCTGACCACCAACCCAATCCGAGAAAAGTGCATCAAAATCGGCCTTCCGGGAGCCAGGAGTCGGTCCCTGGTTCTCATAGTGTCAACCGGATGATTTCCATATGGGGGTGTCTGACCACCAACCCAATCCGAGAAAAGTGCATCAAAATCGGCCTTCCGGGAGCCAGGAGTCGGTCCCTGGTTCTCCTGGTGTCAACCGGATGGTTTCCATATGGGGTGTCTGACCACCAACCCAATCCGAGAAAAGTGCATCAAAATCGGCCTTCCGGGAGCCAGGAGTCGGTCCCTGGTTCTCATAGTGTCAACCGGATGATTTCCATATGGGGGTGTCTGACCACCAACCCCAATCCGAGAAAAGTGCATCAAAATCGGCCTTCCGGGAGCCAGGAGTCGGTCCCTGGTTCTCATAGTGTCAACCGGATGATTTCCATATGGGGGTGTCTGACCACCAACCCAATCCGAGAAAAGTGCATCAAAATCGGCCTTCCGGGAGCCAGGAGTCGGTCCCTGGTCATAGTGTCAAGCCGGATGACTTTTCCATATGGGGGTGTCTGACCACCAACCCAATCCGAGGAAAAGTGCATCAAAATCGGCCTTCCGGGAGCCAGGAGTCGGTCCTGGTTCTCATAGTGTCAACCGGATGATCTTCCATATGGGGGTGTCTGACACAACCCAATCCGAGAAAAGTGCATCAAAATCGGCCTTCCGGGAGCCAGGAGTCGGTCCCTGGTTCTCATAGTGTCAACCGGATGATTTCCATATGGGGGTGTCTGACCACCAACCCAATCCGAGAAAAGTGCATCAAAATCGGCCTTCCGGGAGCCAGGAGTCGGTCCCTGGTTCTCATAGTGTCAACCGGATGATTTCCATATGGGGGTGTCTGACCACCAACCCAATCCGAGAAAAGTGCATCAAAATCGGCCTTCCGGGAGCCAGGAGTCGGTCCCTGGTTCTCATAGTGTCAACCGGATGATTTCCATATGGGGGTGTCTGACCACCAACCCAATCCGAGAAAAGTGCATCAAAATCGGCCTTCCGGGAGCCAGGAGTCGGTCCCTGGTTCTCCTGGTGTCAACCGGATGTTTCCATATGGGGGTGTCTGACCACCAACCCAATCCGAGAAAAGTGCATCAAAATCGGCCTTCCGGGAGCCAGGAGTCGGTCCCTGGTTCTCATAGTGTCAACCGGATGATTTCCATATGGGGGTGTCTGACCACCAACCCAATCCGAGAAAAGTGCATCAAAATCGGCCTTCCGGGAGCCAGGAGTCGGTCCCTGGTTCTCATAGTGTCAACCGGATGATTTCCATATGGGGGTGTCTGACCACCAACCCAATCCGAGAAAAGTGCATCAAAATCGGCCTTCCGGGAGCCAGGAGTCGGTCCCTGGTTCTCATAGTGTCAACCGGATGATTTCCATATGGGGGTGTCTGACCACCAACCCAATCCGAGAAAAGTGCATCAAAATCGGCCTTCCGGGAGCCAGGAGTCGGTCCCTGGTTCTCCTGGTGTCAACCGGATGGTTTCCATATGGGGGTGTCTGACCACCAACCCAATCCGAGAAAAGTGCATCAAAATCGGCCTTCCGGGAGCCAGGAGTCGGTCCCTGGTTCTCATAGTGTCAACCGGATGATTTCCATATGGGGGTGTCTGACCACCAACCCAATCCGAGAAAAGTGCATCAAAATCGGCCTTCCGGGAGCCAGGAGTCGGTCCCTGGTTCTCCTGGTGTCCGCCGGCGGTTATCCATATGGGGGTGTCTGACCACCAACCCAATCCGAGAAAAGTGCATCAAAATCGGCCTTCCGTGAGGCAGGAGTCGGTCCCTGGTTCTCCTGTTGTCAACCGGATGATTTCCATATGGGGGTGTCTGACCACCACCCCAATCCGAAAAAAGTGCATCAAATCGGCCTTCCGTGAGCCAGGAGTCGGTCCCTGGTTCTCCTGGTGTCCGCCGGCGGACAACCATGTTGGGGTGTCTGACCCACAACCCAATCCGACCAAGTGCACCCAAATCGGCCTTCCGTGAGCCAGGAGTCGGTCTCTGGTTCTCCCATCGACCGCCGGCGGTCTTCCATGTGGGGGTGTCTGACCCACAACCCAATCCGACCAAGAGCACCCATGTCGGCCTTGTGTGAGTCAGGAGCCGTTCCCCCTGGTTCTCATTTGGGTTACCATGCACGAAGGGACATAGTGCAATTTCGGCCGATTTTTCCGATTTTTTCAAATAATGTTTAAAAATACTTCCCGATGAGCTAGAGGTCCCAAATTTGGTCTATTATCCTCTTTTATGATGAACTTCCATTACCTAAAAGGGTTTTTCTTAACTCGTATAGGAACATCAACCGTTCTGACCCCTATTTTTTTTTTTCACTTTTCTAACATAATTAAAATATAGTAAAAAATTTCCAAAAACGAATTAATTTATATATAAATGTGCGTCTATTCGTGCCCTTTTGCGCCAAAAAAACCCCATCCTGATTGGACTTTTAGTTTTTGAATTATTAACGTTTTAAGTCGTTTTTTCAAAACCGAAATCGCTGTTTTTTCCCCCAAACGGCGGAGCACAGACAGGCCCAGCGGGTGGCAGGGCTTATGTCGATAATTTGGCCTCTCCCGTAGTAGCCCCACTCGGTTCCAGGTCGGCCAGACAGGTACCGGCGCGATTTTGAAAACCTCGTTTTCAGAGAATAGACTTCCATGGCGGATTGATCCGGGGGTGATGGCAAACCTCTCGGCC
>NW_028158386.1:22500-30000 GCF_964263955.1 Coregonus lavaretus
TCAGCAGGGCCACAGAGAGAAGGCCCAAGTGAATAGGTGTGTCTGTGTGAGTGAGTGAACCTGTCTCATAGGGGGGCAGAGCAGGCATCCCCTTTGGGGGCTGTCTGCTCTGTCCCCCTTTTTTTTTGGCCTCCTATACCTCTGGAGGTCAAGGGAGTAAGCTGTACTCTCAAGCCCATGTGAGAGAGGCTTTTAATGGGAAGAGAGAGTTTAAAAAGAGGCATGGAGCTCCAGAGGTCACAAAGGTCAATGTGGGCCTGCATGGATGTCAGCAGGGCATGAGGGAGAAGGCCCAAGTGAATAGGTGTGTCTGTGTGAGTGAGTGAACCTGTCTCATAGGGGGGCAGAGCAGGCATCCCCTTTGGGGGCTGTCTGCTCTGTCCCCCTTTTTTTTTGGCCTCCTATACCTCTGGAGGTCAAGGGAGTAAGCTGTACTCTCAAGCCCATGGGAGAGAGGGTTTTAATAGGGAGAGAGTGATTAAAAAGAGGCATGGTGCTCCAGGGGAGTGAGCTGTACTCTCATGCCCATGGGAGATGCCCTTTACTAGGCAGGGAGTTTAGAACAAGGTGCATGGAGCTCCAGAGGTCACAAAGGTCAATGTGGGCCTGCATGGATGTCAGCAGGGCATGAGGGAGAAGGCCCAAGTGAATAGGTTTGTCTGTGTGTGTCTGTGTGAGTGAGTGAGTGAGTGTGTGTGTGAACCTTTCCCACAGGAGGGCAGCACTGTGCAGGCAGCTCCAATGGAGGCTGGCTGCTCTGTGCCCATGTATTATTTGTTCTCTCTCTCTCTCTCTCCCCTTTCTTCTGGCCTGCTGGGTCACTTTTGTGTGTGGAGGGCTGGACTCTGTCTCACCCATCCCAGCCATGGGCACCCAGAATGCCCATGTGTGAGTCAGGAGCCCTCCCCTGGTTCTCCTAGTGAAAATGACCTGTGGCGCCCCCCTGTGGATGGATCTTGGTGGGGGTGCTTGGACCCCTTCTTGGGGTCCCCCCCAAGCCAGCCATGCCGACCAAGGGCACCCAAAACCCCCATGTGTGAGTGAAAAGCCTCCCCTGGGTCCCCATAGTGAAATCCGGCCTAAAGTGACCTGTGGCGCCCCCCTGTGGATGGATCCGGCTGTGGGGTCTTGGACCCCTTCTTGGGGTCCCCCCCAAGCCAGCCATGCCGACCAAGGGCACCCAAAACCCCCATGTGTGAGTGAAAAGCCTCCCCTGGGTCCCCATAGTGAAATCCGGCCTAAAGTGACCTGTGGCGCCCCCCTGTGGATGGATCCGGCTGTGGGGTCTTGGACCCCTTCTTGGGGTCCCCCCCAAGCCATCCATGCCGGCCATGGGCACCCAAAACCCCCATGTGTGAGTGAACAGCCTCCCCTGGGTACCCATAGTGAAATCAGGCTTAAAGTGACCTGTGGCGCCCCCCTGTGGATGGATCTTGGTGGGGGTGCTTGGACCCCTTCTTGGGGTCTCCTCCAAGCCAGCCATGCCGACCATGGGCACCCAAAACCCCCATGTGTGAGTGAACAGCCTCCCCAGTGTCCCCCCAGTGAAATCAGGCTTAAAGTGACCTGTGGCGCCCCCCTGTGGATGGATTCGGCTGTGGGTGCTTGGACCC
Source organism: Coregonus lavaretus (assembly GCF_964263955.1). Classification (NCBI taxonomy): domain Eukaryota; kingdom Metazoa; phylum Chordata; class Actinopteri; order Salmoniformes; family Salmonidae; genus Coregonus; species Coregonus lavaretus. The sequence goes on from NW_028158386.1 coordinate 24,114, forward strand.
CTTCTTGGGGTCTCCCCCAAGCCAGCCATGCCGACCAAGGGCACCCAAAACCCCCATGTGTGAGTGAACAGCCTCCCCTGGGTCCCCATAGTGAAATCCGGCCTAAAGTGACCTGTGGCGCCCCCCTGTGGATGGATCCGGCTGTGGGGTCTTGGACCCCTTCTTGGGGTCCCCCCCAAGCCATCCATGCCGGCCATGGGCACCCAAAACCCCCATGTGTGAGTGAACAGCCTCCCCTGGGTACCCATAGTGAAATCAGGCTTAAAGTGACCTGTGGCGCCCCCCTGTGGATGGATCTTGGTGGGGGTGCTTGGACCCCTTCTTGGGGTCTCCTCCAAGCCAGCCATGCCGACCATGGGCACCCAAAACCCCCATGTGTGAGTGAACAGCCTCCCCAGTGTACCCATAGTGAAATCAGGCTTAAAGTGACCTGTGGCCCCCCCTGTGGATGGATCTTGGTGGGGGTGCTTGGACCCCTTCTTGGGGTCTCCCCCAAGCCAGCCATGCCGACCAAGGGCACCCAAAACCCCCATGTGTGAGTGAACAGCCTCCCCAGTGTCCCCCCAGTGAAATCAGGCCTAAAGTGACCTGTGGCGCCCCCCTGTGGATGGATTCGGCTGTGGGTGCTTGGACCCCTTCTTGGGGTCTCCCCCAAGCCAGCCATGCCGACCAAGGGCACCCAAAACCCCCATGTGTGAGTGAACAGCCTCCCCTGGGTCCCCATAGTGAAATCCGGCCTAAAGTGACCTGTGGCGCCCCCCTGTGGATGGATCCGGCTGTGGGGTCTTGGACCCCTTCTTGGGGTCCCCCCCAAGCCATCCATGCCGGCCATGGGCACCCAAAACCCCCATGTGTGAGTGAACAGCCTCCCCAGTGTACCCATAGTGAAATCAGGCTTAAAGTGACCTGTGGCGCCCCCCTGTGGATGGATCTTGGTGGGGGTGCTTGGACCCCTTCTTGGGGTCTCCCCCAAGCCAGCCATGCCGACCAAGGGCACCCAAAACCCCCATGTGTGAGTGAACAGCCTCCCCAGTGTCCCCCCAGTGAAATCAGGCCTAAAGTGACCTGTGGCGCCCCCCTGTGGATGGATTCGGCTGTGGGTGCTTGGACCCCTTCTTGGGGTCTCCCCCAAGCCAGCCATGCCGACCAAGGGCACCCAAAACCCCCATGTGTGAGTGAACAGCCTCCCCTGGGTCCCCATAGTGAAATCCGGCCTAAAGTGACCTGTGGCGCCCCCCTGTGGATGGATCCGGCTGTGGGGTCTTGGACCCCTTCTTGGGGTCCCCCCCAAGCCATCCATGCCGGCCATGGGCACCCAAAACCCCCATGTGTGAGTGAACAGCCTCCCCTGGGTACCCATAGTGAAATCAGGCTTAAAGTGACCTGTGGCGCCCCCCTGTGGATGGATCTTGGTGGGGGTGCTTGGACCCCTTCTTGGGGTCTCCTCCAAGCCAGCCATGCCGACCATGGGCACCCAAAACCCCCATGTGTGAGTGAACAGCCTCCCCAGTGTACCCATAGTGAAATCAGGCTTAAAGTGACCTGTGGCGCCCCCCTGTGGATGGATCTTGGTGGGGGTGCTTGGACCCCTTCTTGGGGTCTCCCCCAAGCCAGCCATGCCGACCAAGGGCACCCAAAACCCCCATGTGTGAGTGAACAGCCTCCCCAGTGTCCCCCCAGTGAAATCAGGCCTAAAGTGACCTGTGGCGCCCCCCTGTGGATGGATTCGGCTGTGGGTGCTTGGACCCCTTCTTGGGGTCTCCCCCAAGCCAGCCATGCCGACCAAGGGCACCCAAAACCCCCATGTGTGAGTGAACAGCCTCCCCTGGGTACCCATAGTGAAATCAGGCTTAAAGTGACCTGTGGCGCCCCCCTGTGGATGGATCCGGGTGTGGGGTCTTGGACCCCCCCTTGGGGTCACCCCCAAGCCGGCCAAGGGCACCCAAAACCCCCATGTGTGAGGTAAGAGCCTCCCCTGGTTCTCCTAGTGTCCGCCGGCGGTTTACCATATGGGGGTGTCTGACCACCACCCCAATCCGAGAAAAGTGCATCAAAATCGGCCTCCGTGAGCCAGGAGTCGGTCCCTGGTTCTCATAGTGTCAACCGGATGATTTCCATATGGGGGTGTCTGACCACCACCCCAATCCGAGAAAAGTGCAACAAAATCGGCCTCCGTGAGCCAGGAGTCGGTCCCTGGTTCTCCTGGTGTCCGCCGGCGGTTATCCATATGGGGGTGTCTGACCACCACCCCAATCCGAGAAAAGTGCATCAAAATCGGCCTTCCGGGAGCCAGGAGTCGGTCCCTGGTTCTCATAGTGTCAACCGGATGGTTTCCATATGGGGGTGTCTGACCACCAACCCAATCCGAGAAAAGTGCATCAAAATCGGCCTTCCGGGAGCCAGGAGTCGGTCCCTGGTTCTCCTGTTGTCAACCGGATGATTTCCATATGGGGGTGTCTGACCACCAACCCAATCCGAGAAAAGTGCATCAAAATCGGCCTTCCGGGAGCCAGGAGTCGGTCCCTGGTTCTCCTGGTGTCAACCGGATGGTTTCCATATGGGGGTGTCTGACCACCAACCCAATCCGAGAAAAGTGCATCAAAATCGGCCTTCCGGGAGCCAGGAGTCGGTCCCTGGTTCTCATAGTGTCAACCGGATGATTTCCATATGGGGGTGTCTGACCACCAACCCAATCCGAGAAAAGTGCATCAAAATCGGCCTTCCGGGAGCCAGGAGTCGGTCCCTGGTTCTCATAGTGTCAACCGGATGATTTCCATATGGGGGTGTCTGACCACCAACCCAATCCGAGAAAAGTGCATCAAAATCGGCCTTCCGGGAGCCAGGAGTCGGTCCCTGGTTCTCCTGGTGTCAACCGGATGGTTTCCATATGGGGGTGTCTGACCACCAACCCAATCCGAGAAAAGTGCATCAAAATCGGCCTTCCGGGAGCCAGGAGTCGGTCCCTGGTTCTCATAGTGTCAACCGGATGATTTCCATATGGGGGTGTCTGACCACCAACCCAATCCGAGAAAAGTGCATCAAAATCGGCCTTCCGGGAGCCAGGAGTCGGTCCCTGGTTCTCCTGGTGTCAACCGGATGGTTTCCATATGGGGGTGTCTGACCACCAACCCAATCCGAGAAAAGTGCATCAAAATCGGCCTTCCGGGAGCCAGGAGTCGGTCCCTGGTTCTCATAGTGTCAACCGGATGATTTCCATATGGGGGTGTCTGACCACCAACCCAATCCGAGAAAAGTGCATCAAAATCGGCCTTCCGGGAGCCAGGAGTCGGTCCCTGGTTCTCATAGTGTCAACCGGATGATTTCCATATGGGGGTGTCTGACCACCAACCCAATCCGAGAAAAGTGCATCAAAATCGGCCTTCCGGGAGCCAGGAGTCGGTCCCTGGTTCTCCTGGTGTCAACCGGATGGTTTCCATATGGGGGTGTCTGACCACCAACCCAATCCGAGAAAAGTGCATCAAAATCGGCCTTCCGGGAGCCAGGAGTCGGTCCCTGGTTCTCATAGTGTCAACCGGATGATTTCCATATGGGGGTGTCTGACCACCAACCCAATCCGAGAAAAGTGCATCAAAATCGGCCTTCCGGGAGCCAGGAGTCGGTCCCTGGTTCTCCTGGTGTCAACCGGATGGTTTCCATATGGGGGTGTCTGACCACCAACCCAATCCGAGAAAAGTGCATCAAAATCGGCCTTCCGGGAGCCAGGAGTCGGTCCCTGGTTCTCATAGTGTCAACCGGATGATTTCCATATGGGGGTGTCTGACCACCAACCCAATCCGAGAAAAGTGCATCAAAATCGGCCTTCCGGGAGCCAGGGAGTCGGTCCTGGTTCTCATAGTGTCAACCGGATGATTTCCATATGGGGGTGTCTGACCACCAACCCAATCCGAGAAAAGTGCATCAAAATCGGCCTTCCGGGAGCCAGGAGTCGGTCCCTGGTTCTCATAGTGTCAACCGGATGATTTCCATATGGGGGTGTCTGACCACCAACCCAATCCGAGAAAAGTGCATCAAAATCGGCCTTCCGGGAGCCAGGAGTCGGTCCCTGGTTCTCATAGTGTCAACCGGATGATTTCCATATGGGGGTGTCTGACCACCAACCCAATCCGAGAAAAGTGCATCAAAATCGGCCTTCCGGAGCCAGGAGTCGGTCCCTGGTTCTCATAGTGTCAACCGGATGATTTCCATATGGGGGTGTCTGACCACCAACCCAATCCGAGAAAAGTGCATCAAAATCGGCCTTCCGGGAGCCAGGAGTCGGTCCCTGGTTCTCCTGGTGTCAACCGGATGGTTTCCATATGGGGGTGTCTGACCACCAACCCAATCCGAGAAAAGTGCATCAAAATCGGCCTTCCGGGAGCCAGGAGTCGGTCCCTGGTTCTCATAGTGTCAACCGGATGATTTCCATATGGGGGTGTCTGACCACCAACCCAATCCGAGAAAAGTGCATCAAAATCGGCCTTCCGGGAGCCAGGAGTCGGTCCCTGGTTCTCCTGGTGTCAACCGGATGGTTTCCATATGGGGGTGTCTGACCACCAACCCAATCCGAGAAAAGTGCATCAAAATCGGCCTTCCGGGAGCCAGGAGTCGGTCCCTGGTTCTCATAGTGTCAACCGGATGATTTCCATATGGGGGTGTCTGACCACCAACCCAATCCGAGAAAAGTGCATCAAAATCGGCCTTCCGGGAGCCAGGAGTCGGTCCCTGGTTCTCATAGTGTCAACCGGATGATTTCCATATGGGGGTGTCTGACCACCAACCCAATCCGAGAAAAGTGCATCAAAATCGGCCTTCCGGGAGCCAGGAGTCGGTCCCTGGTTCTCATAGTGTCAACCGGATGATTTCCATATGGGGGTGTCTGACCACCAACCCAATCCGAGAAAAGTGCATCAAAATCGGCCTTCCGGGAGCCAGGAGTCGGTCCCTGGTTCTCCTGGTGTCAACCGGATGGTTTCCATATGGGGGTGTCTGACCACCAACCCAATCCGAGAAAAGTGCATCAAAATCGGCCTTCCGGGAGCCAGGAGTCGGTCCCTGGTTCTCATAGTGTCAACCGGATGATTTCCATATGGGGGTGTCTGACCACCAACCCAATCCGAGAAAAGTGCATCAAAATCGGCCTTCCGGGAGCCAGGAGTCGGTCCCTGGTTCTCCTGGTGTCCGCCGGCGGTTATCCATATGGGGGTGTCTGACCACCAACCCAATCCGAGAAAAGTGCATCAAAATCGGCCTTCCGTGAGGCAGGAGTCGGTCCCTGGTTCTCCTGTTGTCAACCGGATGATTTCCATATGGGGGTGTCTGACCACCACCCCAATCCGAAAAAAGTGCATCAAATCGGCCTTCCGTGAGCCAGGAGTCGGTCCCTGGTTCTCCTGGTGTCCGCCGGCGGACAACCATGTTGGGGTGTCTGACCCACAACCCAATCCGACCAAGTGCACCCAAATCGGCCTTCCGTGAGCCAGGAGTCGGTCTCTGGTTCTCCCATCGACCGCCGGCGGTCTTCCATGTGGGGGTGTCTGACCCACAACCCAATCCGACCAAGAGCACCCATGTCGGCCTTGTGTGAGTCAGGAGCCGTTCCCCCTGGTTCTCATTTGGGTTACCATGCACGAAGGGACATAGTGCAATTTCGGCCGATTTTTCCGATTTTTTCAAATAATGTTTAAAAATACTTCCCGATGAGCTAGAGGTCCCAAATTTGGTCTATTATCCTCTTTTATGATGAACTTCCATTACCTAAAAGGGTTTTTCTTAACTCGTATAGGAACATCAACCGTTCTGACCCCTATTTTTTTTTTTCACTTTTCTAACATAATTAAAATATAGTAAAAAATTTCCAAAAACGAATTAATTTATATATATAAATGTG
>NW_028158384.1:0-44208 GCF_964263955.1 Coregonus lavaretus
AACACACTTGTCATTTGTCTTTTTCCCTTCCTTGCCTTACACTGGACTTGGGCGGCAGTGGTGGCGTGATCTAAAGTTGGCACACACACCGCTCTCTCCACAAAACAGGATTAGTCCTAAGACAAGCGTGCGGTAAGCGGGCGAGAACTGCCTTACTGACCCACCGTAGCGTTAAGACTCCTGCCACGGCTGCTCGTCCGCCTCTCTAAGCTCTTTAAGGGATTGCTAAACTGACTGAGCACTCAACTCGTAATCTGATCACAGGATTGCTGCTAAGTGAAAAATTGGGCTACTGTAGTCTTGCTGACTGTTGCATCTGGTGTAGAGAGACTAAGAGAGTGAGTTCTGGTTAGTTATTTAGTTAGTCAGTCAGCTAGTCAGTCTGTTAGTTAGTTAGTTAGTTAGAGCTGGGAGGAGATTGTTATGGTGGGTTATGGGGTCTGGGAGTTTGTTGTTGTGATCTGTGGTTCTATGAGACAAGGACACAGTGGTAGCTAATCTTTAAGCTTTGAGCATACACTTGGCAACCAAGGGTGCCTTCTCCTCCACCTTTATCATAGGATAGTTTAAAATAGAGGTGGCCAACCTGGCACCGGATTATTTGAAATACTCTATGGTCTTTCAGGTTTGGCCTTTAAAAAGGTTCAGGTCTGAACTTTCTGAAAGCCTAAGACAACAGTGCCCATGAGTGCTCTCTAGGAGTGTGAGAACAGGATGAAACATTCATCCACAGGGTTGTATTCTCTCCACCCACCATGGCTGTATTCCTGGCAACCTATCGCCTCTCTGGCTAAAACCAACTTCATGGTTGCCAGATTGGCCTGTTCAGAGTTGAGGCAAGAATTAGTGAATGGTTTCTGCCATTGACTTGAATTGTGTTTTGGTCTTGGAGGGGTGGATTTCCACTTGCATTTTCCCCTTGGGTTTGGCAGGGGTCTTGCCAATCTGGCAATCCTGATGTTCACAGGAGAGGCATCCGTTTTCTCACTAGTGATTCTCTATTAGAGCTGAGAGCCAGGACACATTTGGACGCGATGTGTGGGCCCTCTTAGAACAAGATGCCTATTCCATCTGAAGCCCTTCCAGGCACACACACACACATTTTCACTCAACTTTATACCCATTCACACGCAAACCTATCCTTCATTTCATTCATTACTTTCATTAAAAGGCCAATCACCAACACAATCCTTTCAAGTGGCTGGGTGGGCTATTGCTTTAGTTTTAATATGCACTTTTCCTGGGTTTGACTGGTGGAGTGGGCTGATAGAACCATCCCTGCGAGCGTGGGCCAAATTAGACAGTTTAATTGTTGTTCCGTTTTGCGGCTGTGATTGTGTGTTTTCGATTTCATTAATCCCAAACTGTTTGAATTTGATCATCAAAGACCCAGGGCAGGAAATGAGGCTAATAACAATGCCTTAAAGAAGATTTCCTCTCTGGTTCACTTGTTTGTGTGTGTGTGTGTGTGTGTGTGCGTGTGTTGTCTGCCCTTTCGCTTCTGTCTTTCATTTCATTTCCCCCCGTACATCCCACCATAAAAGATTTGTCTATTCAACCCCTTCTCCCATAGGGCTTTACACATTAGGTAAACATCATCATATTGTATAACCAAGCAATATATTCACACTGCATGCTAAACAGGTGTGTAAATGGTCCCCATTTTGTTTATTTCCCATGTCATAAAAACGTTTAATCGGTAATACATCACCATGCAAACACTATTACCTGACGAATGGAAGCTATGAGTAAGAGCTATAATAGAGGAGGCTATAATGGAGGGTTTGGGTGGGCATTAGTTGGCAGTACATTTCTGAGGGTTGGCACCTAGCGGGTATAAGCAGGTCATAAACGTGATAGATCGCTCCCTGAATGACCTCAGCTAAAGGGGAGTTGGCTCGCTGGACCAGGGCTAATAAGGCTTCCTTTCCTTTTCTCCTGAAAGAATAGAATAGGTGTGAGCTGTATGACAATTGCCACACAGGCAAAGGAACCACACTTTGGTGGAATGTTTATAATTTTGCTTTCATCGCTCTCTCTAGCCGCAGCTGTCCTACCAAAGAGACCATGTTGATTGGTTATTAAAATACTGTTCACTCTTCACGTTCTTGGTGTATTGTACACATTTTAAGTTCAGGCCATGACTAACTAACTGACTAACCTATTTTCTCTCTCTTTCTTTCCTATGTTTCCGTCCATCCTTTCCTCTGATGCTGTGGGCCTTTATTTAACAGGTAAGCAAAATTTTTTTCCCTCCACTTTCTTCTAGCAGCATCCATTTCCTCCTGAAGCTGAAATCTGATGATGATGAAAGCTACTCTATAAGCATTTAATTGACAAAACGCAGACAGTTGCGGTTGTTAATGGTTTGTGTGTGTGTGTGTGTGTGTGTGTCCTCTCCTGTGAATACCCTTGATATCACCATGCCTTTGATTCAATGTGAGAATTCTTATGACAGCTTTGGGTCAGCACTGCCATCCACAGAGGGGGGTCTCTCATCTCTCTGCAGTGGCTCACACACACATCCGTTTGCCAGGATGGGTGTACCGAAAGGACGCTGGTTTGAATCCCTGAGCCGACTAGGTGAACCATCTGTTGATGTGCCCTTGAGCAAGGCACTTAACCCTAATTGCTCCTGGAAGTCGCTCTGGATAAGAGCGTCTGCTAAATGACTAAAATGTAGGGTGTGTGCGCTTCAGTTTGTTTGTGTGTGTACGCTTCTATGTATTTGTGTGTGTGTGTGTGCATCCAAAATCTCCTCTCCCTGGCTAACCCAGGGAGGAGCTTAAGCAGGTCTCACCTCACAGCAGGGTTGTGGTCTCCAGTACCTGGACTACCAGTACTGGTTAGAGGACAAACATCTACACTCACATGGAGGCACACTCACATGCACACACATCAGTACACCATTCATCCAATCTACTTAGTAAACATGATTACTTATTTTATATTCTTGACAGTTCTGTTGTAAACAGCAGTGTGTGAGTGCATGGTTTCTATAATTAGCTCAGTGTGTGTGAGTGTGTGTATTTCCTTGTGGTATTGCTATAATATGTGACAGGGGACTGTCTTTATGAGACCATTTGAAGGATGCATCTGTGCTGGTGGAGAAGGGGGATGTTTACCTTCGTTAGGCTGCCACTCCATCACCCTTTTCTACTGTATTTTTATTTTTATCTTTCTACCTCTCTCTCTCTACCTCTCTCTCTCTGTCTCTCTCATACTCTCCCTACATTGTATATCTCTTTCTACCTCATACCCTCATTTTCAATCTAATTTTTTCTGTGTCATTCTGTCTCACAGAGACGACTAGAATGACTGATTGTGACATTGGTTGTTGGTAATAGGCTTATAGCTAATCTAGTTTACGGGCTGTGGCTACTGACTAGATGGTGTATTTTGTGGCTTATATGTTCTTCATGAATATGCAAAACATGTTAACTTTCCATTATCATTCTCGGGAGAACATTGTTTTTCCCCCCTTTTAATTTCAATAACTGCACTTTTGTAAGGATAGTGTAATTAGAAAGTGTTTGTGTGTGTGTGTGTGTGTGTGTGTGTGTGTGTGTTTGCATGCGTGCGTGTGTGTGTTACGGATACAGGTATCCTGTGTCTTTTTGTGTTTTTCCTCTCCTTCTGCCCTAATCACAGGTGTGCTTTATGTTCATGATTGGTGGTCGTTGGGGGTGTCCCACCTGTCCAACATCCGTTTCACAGTTATGAACCGTTCATTTTTGAGGGGTTTGTTTCCATATCAGATGACGAAGCGTCTCAGCGTCTGGTCAGAATCCTCAGAGATACGCAGTCGTTCATACTATCTGATGTGTTGCCCTTGTCCAATAATACATATTGTGGTTCCAGTGTGTTAGTACAAGGAATTGAAATGGGATTCGTCCCAGTGCCATTGCACTTTGTGAACGTACACTCTTGAGTTAGTCAGTGGATTGTTCAGAGTTGGAGTACGTCCTATGTTGCCAGTAAAAGGTGTGACATTTATAATGGCCAACGATATTGCCGGAGGAAAGGTGATACCCGTATTGGAGGTATTGGATAAAAGTGACCAGTCTCTCTCCGAGGAGCTGGCACAGGGTTATCCAGATGTGTTCCCCGCTTGTGCTGTCACACGTGCTCAAGCACGACAAGTGGGTGACGTGATAGATTTGTCGAACATGATTCTATTCAGAGAGTGTGACCCAGAGGATAGCTCGAGTGCTACCTCTGGTAAGCTGGTGCAGTCTGACCAACAGCCCAGGGAAAGGAAGAAGTATGTGGAACTTGTTGCTGAGGCAATACAGTTACCAGTCACTTGTGAGCAGCTGATCGCTAACCAGAAGGTTGACATTAGCCTGGCTAAATGTTTTTCTAGTGTTGTCTCAGTGGAGGAGCTAAAGAAGAAAAATATGGCATACTTCATTGATGGTAATCTCCTCATGCGTAAATGGACATCCCATGTTGACGCTGGTGGAGATTGGAATGCTGTTTACCAAATAGTGATTCCTACATCCTTTCGACAAAATGTTTTATCCCTCGCTCATGATCACCAGTGGTCCGGACATCTGGGAGTCACCAAGACTTATGATCGGGTTTTGCGACATTTCTTTTGGCCTGGTTTAAAGCAAGATGTGGCTCAGTTCAGTCGGATTTGCCACACCTGTCAAGTAACTGGGAAACCGCACCAGGTTATTCCTCCCGCGCCTCTTTGTCCCATACCTGCCATAGGTGAACCATTCGAGCATGTGATGGTTGATTGTGTTGGACCATTAACTAAGACAAAATCTGGTAACCAGTTTCTGTTGACGATTATGTGTGTGGCCACCAGGTACCCAGAGGCCATTCCTCTGCGAAGGATTACTGCTCTGGTGGTGAGTAAAGCGTTGATCAAATTCTTCTCAACTTTTGGATTACCTAAGGTGGTACAAACTGAACAGGGTACGAATTTCCTTTCTAAGCTTTTCAAACAAGTGTTAAAATCCTTACACACCGTGTGTCAAGCGCATATCACCCAGAGTCTCAGGGTGCGCTTGAACGTTGGCATCAGACACTGAAGTCTATGCTTCGTATATATTGCTTGGAATCTGAGAAGGATTGGGATGAGGGAGTTCCTCTAGTTTTGTTTGCTGTCCGTGAGACGGTACAGGAATCCCTAGGGTTCAGCCCAGCTGAACTGGTGTTTGGACACACCATGAGAGGACCTATGAAAGTCCTTAAGGATCAGTTTTTATCACAAGAGTTGTGTGTGAAAGAAAATGTGTTAGAACATGACATTAATGTTGGAAACGCTGCACCTATCAAGCAACATGCTTATCGTGTCAACGTCTCTAAAAGAAAGATAATGAGGGATGAGGTCGGTTATTTGCTGGAGAATAACCTGGCTATGCCAAGTTCAAGTCCTTGGAGTTCTCCGTGCATTCTGGTTCCTAAACCTGATGGGACATCCAGGTTATGTACGGACTATCGGAAGGTCAATGCTGTCACAGTGCCCGACTCGTTCCCGTTACCCAGACTGGATGACTGTATTGACACTGTTGGTGCTGCTACTTATGTAACCAAACTAGATCTTCTAAAAGGTTACTGGCAGGTGCCGTTAACCTCACGTGCCTCCGACATCTCTGCCTTTGTGACCCCAGACCACTTCCTACAATATGCTGTCATGGCATTTGGGATGCGGAATGCACCAGCCACATTCCAACGCCTGGTTAACACAGTAAAGCTGGAGTTTCTAATTGTAGTGCTTACCTTGATGATCTGGTAATTTATTCAACTGAGTGGTCTGATCATGTTAACACTCTAAGGGTAGTGTGTGAACGTCTAGCAGCCGCTTCTCTAACCCTGAACTTAGCAAAGTGCAAGTTTGGGAAGGCCACTGTTACTTATCTCGGTAAACAGGTCGGCCATGGTCAGGTGCGCTCTGTAGATGCCAAGGTCTCAGCTATAAATGCATTTCCCGCACCTACCACCAGAAGAGAGCTATGCCGCTTTTTAGGGATGGTTGGCTACTACCGTAGTTTCTGTCAATATTTCTCTGCGGTAGTTGCTTCATTAACGGATTTGCTCAGTCCGGCAAGAAAATGTGTATGGTCTGGAGATTGTCGGACTGCTTTTAACACTGCTAAAGCACTCTTATGTAGCACTCCTGTTCTTGCTGCGGCAGATTTTGAACGGCCGTTTAAACTGGAGGTAGATGCAAGTGCCAGAGGTGCTGGTGCTGTTCTACTGCAGCCGGACCAGAGTGGAGTGGACCATCCTGTCTGTTATTTTTCACAGATATTTAACAAATGTCAGACAAACTATTCCACCATTGAACAAGAAGCTCTAGCTTTGTTATTAGCTCTGCAGTACTTTGAAGTATATGTTGGTTCCAGTGCATTACCAGTGATAGTGTATACTGACCATAACCCCTTAGTTTTTCTCCACCGGATGTACAACCAGAACCAACGCCTTATGCGTTGGGCACTTGTAGTGCAAAATTATAATTTGGAGATCCACCACAAAAAGGGGTCGGATAATGTGTTGGCAGATGCTTTGTCTCGTGTTTAGAGATCTAGGTTTTTTTTTGTTATCCCGTTAGGATGCTGTTGATCTTTGGGTGTTGTGATGGTACGTGTGTCGCAAACCATTGTGGTTTGCTCTTTTAAGGGTGGGAGTGTTACGGATACAGGTATCCTGTGTCTTTTTGTGTTTTTCCTCTCCTTCTGCCCTAATCACAGGTGTGCTTTATGTTCATGATTGGTGGTCGTTGGGGGTGTCCCACCTGTCCAACATCCGTTTGTCTGCTGATTGCTGAAGTGGACCAATCAGTGGACATTCCTCTGTATTGCACCACCTGTTTCTGGTTTCCCACTTACACCTCCCATTGTTTTAAAAGCCAGTCAGCTGTGTTTGTTGGAAGAGACTATTTCCGTATGTGAGTATGGATACTGTGGTGTCCTGTGTTTTGTGTACTCACTCATTTGCTGGTTACTCTGTTTGGTAACTTTGTTGTGTGTTTCTGGGAAAAGGGGGATTTAAGCAAGTTGCCCTTGGGCCTACATTACCCGTAGAAAGAAAATTGTCTAAAAACACTAGTTAGACCTGAGCGGACCACCCACTGTAATTTCTGTATGGTTAGCAGTAGTTTAGCGGTTCTTGAGGCAGGCAAGATCAGTTTAGTTTTTTTTTACACTATTGTTTCATTTCTTGGGTCCTGCTCAGCCCTTTTTCCCAAACCTTTACCGTGTGTTCAAAATAAACATCTTGTGTTTGACGGTAGTTTATGGTTGTCGGTGTAGTTTTTGTTCTCACTGTTTCCATGTCATGATTCTAATTTGCCTGAATTATGTTACGGGTCTCTGTTCCATCCACCCTAGACTTTTAAAGCCACGGGGTTCGTAACAGTTTGCATGTGGATATTAGAAGAGGTAATGCAGTCCACTTATCAATTATGCCAGCTTCATTAACACCTGATATGGAGCAGTCTCTCTCTCTGCAAGTGGACATTCAGTTGTTTATGTTTTCCACATAAAAAAACCACACACACAGCGGTGAGTCCTATGTCCCCTGCTTGGCCTCCTTGTCGCCTGTGGTTATTAGATGTGATGTGTTGTTTAGGTGCTGCTGGGAGTGTTGTCTGTGTTTATGCCACCGTGTATGTGTGGTTTGTTTGTGTGTGTGTGTGTGGGGGGGAGATAAAACACCCACAGTGATGACCTCCATAGCGACATGTGACTGGACTCCCCATTGCTCTCTGTCTAGCCCCACACACACTCAGATATATTTTTACACACACAGCTATATCCAGACCGATAGACACACTTTCCCTCCCTTAGTGGCCTGTTTTCTCTGTGGCCTCAGTTGATTTTCTAGGTCAGGGTTTCCCAAACTCGGTCCTAGGGACCCCAAGGGGTGCATGTTTAGATTTCTGCCTTAGCACTACACAGCTTATTCAAATAATCAACTATGATCATTTGCATGATCATTTGAATCAGCTGTGTAGTATTAGGGCAAAAAACTAAATGTTCACCCCTTGGGGTCCTGAGGATCGAGTTTGGGAAACGCTGTTCTAGGTCATCTCCCTCTAAGGTCAAGTGAACGATCAAACGTCTATTTTTTTCCCTTATTATCTCAAAAGGTCAGTGCTCAAGTCAATGTTCTATTCCCAGCCCTATTCAGGTTATCCTAGACCACGGTTCCCCAACTGGCGGTCCGCGGTCCAAATTGTTTTATTTGGCCCCCGAAGTTTAATTAATATAACTTTTTGATCGTATACAAATGTAAGCAAGGTTTGAAATGATTATGTTTTAGTCAAACAGATCTGTTTGGGCTTCTTGAGGTCAATTTGCAGTCTACAAATAATAAGTAATTATGTTCCGGCCCCCCGACCATCCGCTCCAGAAAAAAATGTATCCAAGGTTTTCCTGCTCAAGCCAAGTGGTTTGGGAAAACTGCTGTTCTTAGCTGTGAGGATGTGATATGGTTGTGACAGTGAGCTATGTTCAGTGTGACACCAAGAGACAGAACCATACTTCTCTGGCTCAGGCCTGGTGGGGTCACTGTTAATTAACTGTGTGTGTGTGTGTGTGCGCGCGCGTGTGTGTGCATGTTACTCTCCATCTGTCCTGGGTGGTGAGTGAATAGATTGATTAGGTTGGGTCAAGCCGTAGATTCACCAGTGCCAAAGTGAAAATGTCATTGTTACGATTAGAAAGGTCTGCCAAATACCCACACTCTGCCCTGGCCACTCTGATTAAGAAAACAACCAGGAAAGTGTGTGTGCACTTGTGTGTGATTGTGTGTCTTTGAGAATATGCCTTGCACTTTTCAGTTGACCGAATCATCAGAGAAGTCCATGTTTGGATAAGGGTTTAATGTAAGCCAACACACTGGTTTAACTCATAACAAATACCCCACCTTTTAACACACACAATTGTAGGCTATATGAATACTGAGGTAAATATATAGTAAATATATTCACATAGGTGTCATATCTCTATGGCTGTACCGAGGGTGTTAGTTATTACATTGAACTAACATATTTTACAGTAGGCTTGATGTATTATTAGAATGTACTGGACTGTCATCCAGCTAACTTCAAAGTTGGACTCACATAAAGACAGTATTTTTTCCATCTCTTATTTTCTCCTGAGTTTTTCCAGAGCTTGGCTGTGATGTGTTGGTGCTAGGAATCGTGGGTAAATCATGGAATAGTGGAACATTCCGTTGTTATGGTGACATTTTCTTTAACGACACACCTTACATTGTCAGCGTCACACACACATGCACTCTTGGGCTGTCACGGTCATGGAATTTTGGATGACGGTTATTGGTCACCGTAATTATTGGTCACCGTAATATCCATTCAAATAGCACAATAAAATGACCTCCGCTGCTGACTGCATCTGCTGCTGCTGCAGGGAGGGAGCGTTGCCTAGGCAACCGAAGACTCGTTTGCTACAACACCTTGCTTGTTTCAGTAAGGAACAACAAAGTTTTATCACGTTGTAGAGTCCATGTTACAGCAGAAACGGACTCACCTGCACGAATGCCCGGCCGTCCTGTCTTCAGTCAGTTCAGCCGTCCCGTCTTAAGTTGTTCATTCCATACAAAAAAACTCTCTCCATGACCTCTGATAGATTTCACTGTGTTCTGTACTGGTCTGTTTCCTGAATGGATGGAAAAGGTAAACCTCTAGGAAACACATGTAGAACCCAGGCAGCATCTACTGTATGTTCCATTACCCCTATAGCCCTGCCCAGTGATGCCCCACCATTATACTAAAGACATACTGACATTCAATTGGGCATAAATTACTGTAATCACTCAGACTGGACTATATGCTCTACCCCATCCTATTTTGCAATGCTTTGACCATAGAAATATAATTAGACACATACTTGAGCATATTGCACAAACAAACACACTCACACACACACATTTCCATGATATAGGATTATCATTAACATACGAAGGGGGATTTGGGGTACTGCCTCACCCCTCCAAAAATGACCCAAAGTCATTGCCCCCCAAATCTGCATTCGCTGTGTGTGTGTTTGTTGCGTCCTCTAATTCTCTCCCTTTGTCTTGTGATTAGAGAGTGTGTTTTAATGCGTTTAGGCTACTGCTCTGCTGTTGCTGTGATCCCTTCACATTGAACTTTAGCTCCAGAGCAGATTAATCTTCTATCATTTGCATAAGCTCTGTGGCCTGATATAGAATAAGATTGTTAGTAAATTAGGGCCTAACTCTGTTCATGGTCTAGTCTCCTCTCACTGAGAGAGAGAGAGAGAGAGAGAGAGAGAGAGAGAGAGAGAGAGAGAGAGAGAGAGAGAGAGAGAGAGAGAGAGAGAGAGAGAGAGAGAGAGAGAACCCTTTTATAAGCATCTGAGTTGTTGACCAATTGTATTACTATAAATCAGAGGTGAGACAGTGGGGGTTGGCAAGATCATCACAGAGAATGTTCAATTCCTAAGACAACACAGAGGAAATTCTTGTATACAGTCGATAAGAAGACTCAGTTCGGGGGCTGCCCTACGTCATTTAGCAGACACTCTTATCCAGAGCCACTTACAGTTAGTGAGTGCATACATTAAAATATATATATATCTATATCATACTGGCCCCCCGTGGGAATCGAACCAACAACCCTGGTGTTGCAAGCGCCATGCTCTACCAACTGAGCTACACGGGGGCCTCATAATCCTCTCTTGAACACATCTGATTCTGCATCAGACAGAAATGTTCAAAACTGGACGGTCAGCACTGTAGTCACTGGAAACAATCTTCAGATCAGCAGTTCATGATCCTAGCAGCATCACTTTAGGAGTGTCCTTTTTGCTGCTGCCACCACCATGCTTCACCGTAGGGATGGTATTGGCCAGGTGATGAGAGGTGCCTAGAGAGAGAGAGAGAGAGAGAGAGAGACTTCCTTTCCTAGCGGAAATCTTCTCTTTCTAGTCTGCCATTTCTCAACACATGCGTAGGCAATGGCCCAGAGCTGGACAGTCTCAAACACACACATACAGTATTGTACAACTAACCTTGTGGGGACACACAATTCAGTCCCATTCAAAATACTATTTTACCTGAAAACCTAACCTTAATCCTAAACCTAGCACTAGCTTCTAACACTAAACCTCCTAGAAATTGTATTTGACCTTTGACAAAATGTCCCCACTTGGTTTGTTTGTTTCTATTCTTGTGGATAGTTAAACACGTCCACACACACTCAGAGCTATTTACATACACACAAACTTTTTGTGTAACAATGTGTATCTCAACAGTTGGTCTTGTTCTGCACAGTGTGTATGACTGTACGGAATACATTGCCTGCCTCTACAGTGGCTGCAACTCTCCCTCTAGTCCTCTCATCCAATCTTACAAAACTGGAACAAGGGAGGGGTGAGGGAGGCAGTGGAGTACAGAGAGAGAAAGGGAAAGAGAGGGAGAGAGCATCCTAAGGCTGTCACCCAAACATGTCCGTCCTCCACAGCCCCTAAGCCACACCTGCTACAGGGATAATACTGGGGAGGGAGAGAGTTAGAGGAGGAGGAATAAAGAGAGGGCAGTCAGTGCAGAGCAGTCACAGGCAGAGCAGTCACCGAAGCGAGTGGTCCTCTGTTGCTGTTCTGACGTTTTTTCCTCGTTCCCTTCTTCCTCCTCATTTCCTCTCATCCGGAGAAGATAATTAACTCAGCTCACCAAGAAGAGAAACATCCTGAATTTCCTCGATGAATACTCACTGAATCTGGGCAAATGGAACACTGCCAACTCCTCCATCAGAGTACGTGGAATTCCCGATAAGAGACTGGGAATACCGGTATTCCGGATAAACCAGATCAGGGATTACAGCCAGGGAACAGGTGGGATCTTAGGGAGAGAGCTGGACCTGGACTAATGCTCCCACTGTCGGATAGAGACTCAGCTGATTCCCTCCTCTTATAGATAGGAGCATCGGGATTCAGGAAGACCACACTCCCAACACATTGACTGTGTCTTATTATCCCACATTTTTTAATTCCAGCTGGTAAGACTGTTTGAGACAGATCTCCTTGCTTACTGGGAGGACAGCATTGGCTCAACTGCTTGAGCGTGGTCAGACAGTACCGTGTGTGTGTGTGTGTCTGAGACTATTCAGTTCCCCAGAGGAAGATGCCTGCCATTCTGCTGGCCTCTAAGATGAAGTCGGGACTGCCCAAACCCAAGCCGGTGCACAGCGCTCTGCCCATTCCACAGATGCCCTCGCGCCCCCTCACCCTGCCCCTACCGCTGCCTGCGCCCCTCAAGCCCTCCTACAGACACATTCCCACAGTGGGCCCCCAGGGGAGCATAGGACACTACCAGGGGGTCTGGGGAGCCCCCAAAACCAAGAGCGCTCCAGTGACAGACGGTGGAATTGACACACAGGTTAGAGAGAGACACTGCTTCATCATTCTCTTCTTCTGTCACTCTATTTTCTCTCTATCTTTCTCTCTCTGTCTCCGCCACTCTGTCTTTTCCCTCTTTCTCTTTATCTGTCCATCTCCATCTCTCACTATCACTCCCTTTATCCACACCTCTTTCTCTCGCTCTCACTAGCTCTGTTCTACACAGGTATGTGTGTTTGCTATGCTGTTTTTACTGTATAATAGGAAATATCTGTAGCTGGGTGGTTCTGCATTGATGCTTTACCCCTTGAGGGAAATGATGTGATTCCTTGAATGCATGCTCTTGAAGGGAGGCTGCCTCCTTGAATGTAAAAGTGTCATAGACTCTGCCAGTGTCCAGGCAGGCTAGCAGGCAAACTGACTATCAGGAAAGCAGGGTGGATGTTTTGGTTTGTTTGTGAATTATTGGTCTGCTTAGCAACCCTGCAGAAATGCCTACATGGAGAGAGCGATCGCTTGAATGCCATGTAAGGCTGTGCAGTGGGGGGAAGGAGACGCAAGTGTGTGTGTTTAACTGTGTTTGAGCAAATGCTTGGCAACATGTCCGTACCAAAACGGGACTTGGAGCGACTTTTAAAATAGAACAGAAATATCATCACCATAACAATTTAATAACACTGTCCACAATTCATCCCTGTGTTATTACATGTACCTTACTGATTGTGCGCTTTATTAAGGTAGGTCATCACATTTTCTGTGTGACCCAGTTTCTCTCTCTGTCTGTGTGTGTGTGTGTGTGTGTGTGTGTGTGTGTATGTGTGTGTTGTAGTTCTTTCTTTACTGGAGGGTTGTGTATTTTAGGAGGCTGGTTCTTTGCTGGGGTGACATTAGTTCAATCTAACAGAGAGAGACAGCCATGCCACTGCTGTGACTATAGGCCATGGATCACTACACACAGGCTGCAGCTGTGTGTGCATGTGTTTATAGTATACATGTGTGCCTATGTGTGTTAGTCGAGTCTCCAAAAAGCGAAACATCTCTTTCCAGTCCTGTCAGAGGATGCTGTGTGGTGGCCCAATTCCCTATGAGACTTGTAGACTTTGCCTCTGTGTCTCTGTACCAAAATACAGTAGTTAATCTACCCTGGCCAACCATGGTTCTCTTCACTACAGCCTAATTACACAGACTAATTGCCTGGGAAACACCATGCTTCCCTCACCCTCATTCATTTTTTCTCCCTTTTTCTCTCTCCCCCGTTGTTTTACTATTTTCTCCTCTCCTTTCCTCTCCTAGGAGAGCAGAGGCAAGAGAGTTGGGAGGAGAACATTTATGTTTGGTCCAGAGATGACACAATTCTCCATGGCTGCATGGTGTCTGGCCCTGGCCTCTCTCTGCTCTCTCGATCCCCTCCTGGGTGAATCCTATCACAGTCTCTGGGCAGAAACTAACAGGGTGATAAGGAGGCAATGAGATGAGAATCTCGAGAGGGTT
The DNA here is from genome assembly GCF_964263955.1 of Coregonus lavaretus. Taxonomy (NCBI): domain Eukaryota; kingdom Metazoa; phylum Chordata; class Actinopteri; order Salmoniformes; family Salmonidae; genus Coregonus; species Coregonus lavaretus. The sequence goes on from NW_028158384.1 coordinate 13,830, forward strand.
CTGATTGCTCTGGGGCTACCATTCTAATAATTCTCTCTCTCTCTCTCTCTCCCTCTCTCTCTCTCTCGCTGTGTGTCGCCGACTCTTTTGGGCTCTCTCCTTCCCTCTCAGTCTCTCTCCCTTTCTCCTTCAGTTTTCTTGGATTAATATACAGTGGGGAGAACAAGTATTTGATACACTGCCGATTTTGCAGGTTTTCCTACTTACAAAGCATGTAGAGGTCTGTCATTTTTATCATAGGTACACTTCAAATGTGAGAGACGGAATCTAAAACAAAAATCCAGAAAATCACATTGTATGTTTTTAAGTAATTAATTTGAATTTTATTGCATGACATAAGTATTTGATCACCTACCAACCAGTAAGAATTCCGGCTCTCACAGACCTGTTAGTTTTTCTTTAAGAAGCCCTCCTGTTCTCCACTCATTACCTGTATTAACTGCACCTGTTGTAAGTCACTCACCACCTTCCAGAGACACTTGAAACCCCACATCTTTAAGGAATACCTGGGATAGGATAAAGTAATCCTTCTACCCCCCCCCCCCCAAAAAAAGAAAAAACATATTGTAAAATGCTTATCCCACTGGCTATAAGGTGAATGCACCAATTTGTAAGTCGCTCTGGATAAGAGATAAATGTTTATGTTAATCAGGGATAAAATTGTAGACCTGCACAAGGCTGGGATGGGCTACAGGACAATAGGCAAGCAGCTTGGTGAGAAGGCAACAACTTTTGGCGCAATTATTAGAAAATGTTCAAGATGACGGTCAATCACCCTCGGTCTGGGGCTCCATGCAAGATCTCACCTCATGGGGCATCAATGATCATGAAGAAGGTGAGGGATCAGCCCAGAACTACACGGCAGGACCTGGTGAATGACCTGAAGAGAGCTGGGACCACAGTCTCAAAGAAAACCATTAGTAACTCTACGCCGTCATGGATTAAAATCCTGCAGCGCACGCAAGGTCCCCCTGCTCAAGCCAGCGCATGTCCAGGCCCGTCTGAAGTTTGCCAATGACCATCTGGATGATCCAGAGGAGGAATGGGAGAAGGTCATGTGGTCTGATGAGACAAAAATAGAGCTTTTTGGTCTAAACTCCACTTGCTGTGTTTGGAGGAAGAAGAAGGATGAGTACAACCCCAAGAACACCATCCCAACCGTGAAGCATGGAGGTGGAAACATCATTCTTTGGGGATGCTTTTCTGCAAAGGGGACAGGACGACTGCACCGTATTGAGGGGAGGATGGATGGGGCCATGTATCGCGAGATCTTGGCCAACAACCTCCTTCCCTCAGTAAGAGCATTGAAGATGGGTCGTGGCTGGGTCTTCCAGCATGACAACGACCCGAAACACACAGCCAGGGCAACTAAGGAGTGGCTCCGTAAGAAGCATCTCAAGGTCCTGGAGTGGCCTAGCCAGTCTCCAGACCTGAACCTAATAGAAAATCTTTGGAGGGAGCTGAAAGTCCGTATTGCCCAGCGACAGCCCCGAAACCTGAAGGATCTGGAGAAGGTCTGTATGGAGGAGTGGGCCAAAATCCCTGCTGCAGTGTGTGCAAACCTGGTCAAGACCTACAGGAAACGTATGATCTCTGTAATTGCAAACAAAGGTTTCTGTACCAAATATGAAGTTCTGCTTTTCTGATGTATCAAATACTTATGTCATGCAATAAAATGAAAAATTAATTACTTAAAAATCATACAATGTGAAGTAGGAAAACCTGCAAAATCGGCAGTATATCAAATACTTGTTATCCCCACTGTATATTAATCCAGTGTAATATCTTGTCAATGAATGAGGGGGACATCTGTGGGATTAGGAAGAGAGGAGTATCAGTTATATTCCAGGCCACATGCCCCCTCTCACTATTGTATGTGCTGTGTAAAAAATATAGTCAACATGCACACACACACATGCACACACTGTCCCAGACAGGCTGGGTTAAATGGGGATTGTGTCTACACGTTTCTAAAACGCAGACTCACACACTCTCCTCTCTCTCTGAAAGTCCTCTCTGAGATCATGCATAATGCAGAGAGAGGGAGAGGGAGATGTGGTTGACCAGACAGATGGCCATGAATATATACAAAGTGTGTGTGTGTGTGTGTGAGCGTGTGCGTGTGTACCTTCACATGTGTATGTGTATCTCTCATTGGGTCTTTATTAGGGATGTTACGATTGCCCGATATGCATCGTTCCCCAATTCAAATGTTTAAGTGCATCGATACAATTGCTTCTTTGTAACTTGCAACAATACCTCTCATCTTTTGTGTCAAATGTAACTGTGTTGACAGTCATTGATCTACAAGTCATTTTGCATGCCGAACAACCCCAATCAATATCAGTAGCCTAGTCAAACTCACTGATTCAACTGTGCACTGTGCCCAACTTCACCCGCTGACCAACGCGAGGAGTGCGGCCTGTTCCTGATCTTTCACATCTGCGCGGCACCTTCAGCATTCAAATGCAAAAATGCTTGCGTGATATTAGGCTTTATTGTATATGTTCATTTTTTTATATACAGGGTAAAGTTGATAATTTCATAACGAGGACAACAATTAATAAATAATTTTGGCTCAGCTCAGGTGCCTACATAGTATATACACCTTAGACATACATACACTATATATACAAAAGTATGTGGACACCCCTTCAAATTAGTGGATTCGGTTATTTCAGCCACACTCGTTGCTGACAGGCGTATAAAATCAGGCACACCGCCATGCAATCTCCACAGACAAACATTGGCAGTAGAATGGCCTTACTGAAGAACTCAGTGACTTTCAACTTGCCACCTTTCATAGGATGCCACCTTTCCAACAAGTCAGTTCGTCAAATTTTTGCCCTGCTAGAGCTGCCCCGGTCAACTGTTTGTGCTGTTATTGTGAAGTGGAAATGTCTAGGAGCAACAACGGCCGTGAAGTGGTAGGCCACACAAGCTCCCAGAACGGAACCGCTGAGCGCTGAAGAGCGTAAAAATCGTCTGTCCTCAGTTGCAACACTCACTACCGAGTTCCAAACTGCCTCTGGAAGCAACTTCAGCACAAGAACTGTTCATCGGGAGCTTCATGAAATGGGTTTCCATGGCCGAGCAGCCGCACACAAGCCTAAGATCACCATGCACAATGCCAAGTGTCAGCTTGAATGGTGTAAAGCTCGCCGCCATTGGACTCAGGAGCAGTGGAAATGCATTCTCTGGAGTGATAAATCACAGTCCAGGAGAACGCTACCTGCCCCAATGCATAGTGCCAACTGTAAAGTTTGGTGGAGGAGGAATAATGGTCTGGGGTGTTTTTCATGGTCGGGCTAGGCCCCTTAGTTCCAATGAAGGGAAATGTTAACGCTACAACATACGGTGACATTCTAGACGATTCTGTGCTACCAACTTTGTGGCAACAGTTTGGGGAAGGCCCTTTCCTGTTTCATTATGACAATGCCCCTGCTCACAAAGCGAGGTCCATACTGAAATTGTTTGTCAAGATCGGTGTGGAAGAACTTGACTGGCCTGCACAGAGCCCTGACCTCAACCCCATCGAACACCTTTGGGATGAATTGGAACTCCGACTGTGAGCCAGGCCTAATCGCCCAACATCAGTGCCCGACCTCACTAATGCTCTTGTGGTTGAATGGAAGCAAGTCCCTGCAGCAATGTTCCAACATCTAGTGAAAATCCTTCCCAGAAGAGTGGAGGCTGTTATAGCAGCAAAGGGGGAACCAACTTCATATTAATGCCCATGATTTTGAAATGGTGTCCACATATTTTTGGTTATGTAGTGTAATTTACACACACAGAAGTCAGCTCAGACAGATCCAGCTCAGAGAGGCCCAGTTTATGAGCTCCATCAGCAGCAGATTTGAATGTAGGAAAATGTTGATGCAACAAATGTTAGTGCATCGAATCGTATCACATCGAACCGAATCGCAACGACTCGTTCTCTAATCAAACCGAACCGCACCGAATCGTTTAAAACTAAAACGTATCGTCCATGTATCTAGATACGTATCAAATCGTCTTGAAAGGGAAATATGCACATCCCTAATCTTTATGAGAGAGGGAAATCACCTTCCCAGTCAAATCACTTGGCCCACTGACATAATTGTTTGCAATGAACAGTACACATGCAGCCTCTACTGGCCTCTAGTGGTGAGCATACGTTACATATTGCATCTCCTCTCCCTCTATTGCTCAGCAGTGAATACAGCCAGAGTGGCACAGTTGCCAAACAGGTAGGAAGGAGAGTCAAGGCCATCAATGCTGTGCGTGTGTGACGTGCGTGTGTGTGTTTGTCACAGTCAAGGCCATCACTGCCACTCCTTGTCTATGGTGTATAAATGCTGCTCACTATACAAAACATTGCCTGTGTATTTAGAGAATGCCTCTGAACGAGGATGTGTGTTGAGTATATGGTGAAAGGAGAATGTGTGTGTGCGTTCTTTAATCTCCAGGGAGCACATTTCACACTTTATTTCCCGCTTTTCCCATCTATTCCTCCTCTCCTTTCCCTCTCTCCCTCCCTCAATATCTAACTGTGCATTGTCGCTGGTTCATTTATCTTTGGCTGTGGAAGTGACAAACAGAGAGGTTGGACTGTAGCTTCTAGGAGCTTCTAGGATGCTGAACACCTCAATCTGTCTATGGGGGGACTAGGAATGAAGTCCTAAGCACTGACAACAAGTTAGAAGGTATTTATAATCATTGAAATTGTTGCATGTTGCGTTTATATTGGAGATAATGTACCTTCCTTGTTTCAGCCATACACACATATTGTAACTATTTTTTATTCACTGGAATGGAAAATCTATATTGGAGGAGAAAGAGAGAGTGGTAAAGGAAAGATTTTGTTCTGTTTGTCCAATTTCTCATTTTGTGGCATTGATCTGTCTGTCACAACTAGGGTTGTAGTGAATGAACCTTACCTATTCTGGCAGCTTGTCACAGACCTTTCCAATTGGCATGTCCATGCACCCGCACACACACACACACACACACACACACACACACACACACACACACACACACACACAAACACACAAAAATCATCTAATCAAAGTTTATTGGTCACTTACACAGATTTGCAGGTGTTATGGCAGGTGCAGCGAAGTGCTTGTGTTACTATCTCCAGCAGTGCAGTAGAATGTTTCGCACATACAATACAAATACATTTGTATTCATTTTTTAAATCAAGAAATAACAATCCAAGCTGATATGAGAGTGAGAATATAAATACTATATGTGGTGTGTATAATTTAGAATTTAGTACAGCGCCCCTGGAGCAAATTAAGGTGCTATGTACAGTAGTAGGTATATTAGGGTAAGCTATGTCGACAATACAGTATATACATAGTGAGTAAACAACAGAATATGAGGTGAGATGCACTCACACACACACACACGCACACACACACAAATACAAATACACACACACACACACACACACATCCATCTGCCCATCTGCCAGTAGTGTGATAAGACCTCCCTATCTTAATAAGCATTTCTCCAGATAAAGGCTTTAAGTCTGTCTTTAAAAGCCTGGTTCTCATTAAGAGTCAAAACCAACGCTTAGGGCTTATCTACGTTAGTGTCTGAAGGAAAAGCACACAGCAATGACCGCCTATTGGAGAGGTTTAATTTCTCCCAGTATTTGCTCAAATGATTTCAAAGCAAATATCGATTCAGGATATAGAGGGATAGAATGAGCTTTGCTGAGAGCGATATTAATATCTTATGGACATTTCTTTATTATTTTCTGGGACGTCAGACGTTGAGATATTAATCAATGTCTCCGTGTGAGATTTAGCTTTGACACAGAGTTCCATTAATCAAACCATTAGATAAGAGCATGCATAATGTGTTGAGATAATGACTCTAGTCATTTGAATTATTGTAATTGGGTCTAATTTAATTCAAAGACTCAAATTAATTCTCAGACTTTGAACATGATCAGGTGCTGGGTTCAGATAGCGGCTATGCTTTTGATTGGTGGAAATTGTGAATATATTTGATTACGTTGTGGATTCATATCTAATTAAATGACCCTTAATGGAATGATATTGATTGATCGGCGGTGGAGATTTCTCTCCTCTCTTCCTCCCCCATACCCTCTTTACAATCAACAGCCTCCAAACCCTCTTAACCTCTAGTATTGTCTCAGGGACCATTGACTTTAATGATGCCCGTATTCTACCAGTTGTTTAGGCCTTCTAGAGACCCATAGGGCCCAGCAGGTGAGAATGAAAGGGAAGGGGGGATTGGACTCTATATCCTGCTGCATTAGATTGCTAATTTCCCCTCACAGTGGATAGAGTGGCTGGAGGTCTGGCTGACTTCATTGCTTTTTACCATGACAAAGGGGAAGGAAAAGGGGAATGGAGTCATATATGTTTCCCTCAGGATGTGTAGTGAGCCTATAAAACAAATGGGATAGCCTTTATCTTCATAGAAGATGTAGCACTTTTTCTCTGGGTAGGCTGCAGATTTGGATTATATGTGTGTGAATGAGCATATAGATTTGTATTCTTTAATAGGTTATCCACATTTTTATAAATGTTTATTAGGGCTGGGAATTGCCAGGGACCTCACGAAACGATATTATCACGATACTTAGGTGCCGATACAATGTGTATTGCAATTCTCACGATTCTATATGGATTGCGATTTGATGCTTTGTGGTCCTCTGTAGCTCAGCTGGTAGAGCACAGCGCTTGTAATGCCAAGGTAGTGGGTTCGAACCCCGGGACCACCCATACACAAAAATGTATGCACGCATGACTGTAAGTCGCTTTGGATAAAAGCGTCTGCTAAATGGCTTATTATTATTATGCTGTGATTTTATTGCGATTTGATGTTCCAAACATATTGCTCACTAAATGTCCGCTGCAGAGAGACAGAGCATGAGAAAATGACTTGGATCAGTGATGGAAATGAGAGTGCTGAAAACATGTTGGCTCACTATTTAAAAAGAAGATGGAGAAAAAGCTATAGGATGAAAAATACTTGGGTTTTGGCGCAGGTATAGCCGACTAGCGCTAGCTGACGCAACCTAGCAAAAAAAATATATATATATACAGTGAGGGAAAAAAGTATTTGATCCCCTGCTGATTTTGTACGTTTGCCCACTGACAAAGAAATGATCAGTCTATAATTTTAATGGTAGGTTTATTTGAACAGTGAGAGACAGAATAACAACAAAAAAATCCTGAAAAACGCATGTCAAAAATGTTATAAATTGATTTGCATTTTAATGAGGGAAATAAGTATTTGACCCCCTCTCAATCTGAAAGATTTCTGGCTCCCAGGTGTCTTTTATACAGGTAACGAGCTGAGATTAGGAGCACACTCTTAAAGTGAGTGCTCCTAATCTCAGCTTGTTACCTGTATAAAAGACACCTGTCCACAGAAGCAATCAATCAATCAGATTCCGAACTCTCCACCATGGCCAAGACCAAAGAGCTCTTCAAGGATGTCAGGGTCAAGAATGTAGACCTACACAAGGCTGGAATGGGCTACGAGACCATCGCCAAGCAGCTTGGTGAGAAGGTGACAACAGTTGGTGCGATTATTCGCAAATGGAAGAAACACAAAATAACTGTCAATCTCACCTCGTGGAGTTGCAATGATCATGAGAACGGTGAGGAATCAGCCCAGAACTACACGGGAGGATCTTGTCAATGATCTCAAGGCAGCTGGGACCATAGTCACCAAGAAAACAATTGGTAACACACTACGCCGTGAAGGACTGAAATCCTGCAGCGCCCGCAAGGTCCCCCTGCTCACGAAAGCACATATACAGGCCCGTCTGAAGTTTGCCAATGAACATCTGAATGATTCAGAGGAGAACTGGATGAAAGTGTTGTGGTCAGATGAGACCAAAATGGAGCTCTTTGGCATCAACTAAACTCACCGTGTTTGGAGGAGGAGGAATGCTGCCTATGACCCCAAGAACATCATCCCCACCGTCAAACATGGAGGTGGAAACATTATGCTTTGGGGTGTTTTTCTGCTAAGAGGACAGGACAACTTCACCGCATCAAAGGGACGATGGACGGGGCCATGTACCGTCAAATCTTGGGTGAGAACCTCCTTCCCTCAGCCAGGGCATTGAAAATGGGTCGTGGATGGGTATTCCAGCATGACAATGACCCAAAACACACGGCCGAGGCAACAAAGGAGTGGCTCAAGAAGAAGCACTTTAAGGTCCTGGAGTGGCCTAGCCAGTCTCCAGACCTTAATCCCATAGAAAATCTGTGGAGGGAGCTGAAGGTTCGAGTTGCCAAACGACAGCCTCGAAACCTTAATGACTTGAAGAAGATCTGCAAAGAGGAATGGGACAAAATCCCTCCTGAGATGTGTGCAAACCTGGTGGCCAACTACAAGAAATGTCTGACCTCTGTGATTGCCAACAAGGGTTTTGCCACCAAGTACTAAGTCATGTTTTGCAGAGGGCTCAAATACTTATTTCCCTCATTAAAATGCAAATCAATTTATAACAGTTTTGACATTCGTTTTTCTGGATTTTTTTGTTGTTATACTGTCTCTCACTGTTCAAATAAACCTACCATTAAAATGATAGACTGATCATTTCTTTGTCAGTGGGCAAACATACAAAATCAGCAGGGGATCAAATACTTTTTTCCCTCACTGTATATAATTCATTTTTTAAAGTAATCGATACATGGAGTCCAAGTATCGATATAATATCGGCCAAAATAACAATAACTATCGATTATTTTCCCCCATCATACATTTTTATCCATTCTTCTCACTGTGATTTTAATGTCTGAGCTAAAAGAGAAGAGGTTTGTCTGGCTCAATTCCCCATCGACACACAGTGAAGCTCACACACGTTGAAGCTCACATAGAGTGAATACACTTCGACTGACCTGAATAGATAGACTAATGTGTGCACAGCAGGTGTCTAAAATGTGTGATGAGTAGAAAAACAAAGATAAAGACAAATCGCGCCGTGTGTGGACTGTGTGTTTGTGTGTCGGGAGAATACAGGTATTCCTCGCACAATGACTGGCAGTGTCCACTGTGGAATCTTATCAGATTGTGTGAAATTGTATGTATTGGCTATGTGTGTCTTTTTGTCTGCTTCTATATGGATGTGTGTCCTTGTCTTTTTGTGTTTGTGCCACAATGAAAGTCTGACAGGAGCCTATATTGGCATTGATAAAGCTGACGACAGCACACCTCTTTGCTCGCCCACTGAGCGAAGGCTAGATCGCTATCCCAGAATCCATCAGTCCAGAGTGCCACAGCCCTGCCTCCATCTCTAATTCACACACAGACGTCACACCCTTCCAATACACCATTTGATTCTCTGAAACAATTGGAGTTAGACACTGTTTCATGTATTTCAGGATAAGGATCTTATTTTCCCTAAGAACTAGCAGGTTCTTTCTATAAAGAAGATAGCAGAGCCACTGTGAATCGATACAGAAATGTATACATGGAGAATATTATGAATAACTTATTAATTGGCATGGACCTGTTTCTATCATTCTCAAAAGCGACACAAGGGAACGGCGTCTATCTGCTTTGATATCTGATTTTTTTTAGAAGTGTTCATTCTGTTTTGTTTGGATAGAGTTAGTATTCTAGCCTGGGTGGTGCCAGTCTGGTTCTGCTCTCTTGCTAACTCCATATGGAATTGTCATGCCAAACATGACAGTGTTTATCTTGAGACCAGGCTATTAGTATTCCTCTGTGATAGAGTATCTAGCCTAACAGTCATAAACAACACACACTTTTTTATTAGTAGTGTTTTATGAGTCAACATACTATTTTATGAGTAGTGTTTTGGCACGGTTATATAAAACAGACTCAATGTTGTTGTAGCTGTTGTCATCCTATTCATATCGAATGCAGCATTACATTATATCAATGTTAACAAACACAATATACTGTATGTAGTATACCCAGAAATATAATCTTATATTTCCAGGTATACTGTGCATTCGGAAAGTATTCAGACCCCTTTTTCCACATTTTGTCACATTACAGCCTTATTTTAAAATTGATGAAATTGGGGCTCCCGAGTGGCGCAGCGTCACTACAGACCCTGGTTTGATCCCGGGCTGTATCAAATTGATAAAATAAAAACAAACTGATATATCTTATTTACATGAGTATTCAGAACCTTTTCTATGAGACTCTAAATTGAGCTCAGGTGCATCCTGTTTCCATTGATCATCCTTGAGATGTTTCTACTACTTGATTGCAGTCCACCTGTGGTAAATTCAATTGATTGGACATGATTTGGAAAGGCACACACCTGTTTATATAAGGTCCCACAGTTGACAGTGTATGTCAGAGCAAAAACCAAGCCATGAGGTCGAAGGAATTGTCCGTAGAGCTCCGAGACGGGATTGTGTCGAGGCACAGCATTAAAGGTCCCCAAGAACACAGTGGCCTCCATCATTCTTAAACGCAAGAAGTTTGGAACCACCAAGACTCTTCCTAGAGCTTGCTTCCCGGCCAAACTGAGCAATCGGGGGAGAAGGGCCTTGGTCAGGGAGGTGACCAAGAACCAGAGTTCCTCTGTGGAGATGGGAGAACCTTCCAGAAGGACAACCATCTCTGCACCATTCCACCAATCAGGCCTTTATGGTGGAGTGGCCAGACGGAAGCCACTCCTCAGTAAAAGGCAAATGACAGTCCGCTTGGAGTTTGCCAAAAGCCACCTAACTCAGACCATGGCCTGAATGCCAAGTGTGACATCTGGAGGAAACCTGTCACCATCCCTACAGTGAAGCATGGTGGTGGCAGCATCATGTTTTTCAGTGGCAGGGACTGGGAGACTAGTCAGGATCGACGGAAAGATGAAGGGAGCAAAGTACAGAGAGATCCTTGATGAAAACCTGCTCCAGAGCGCTCAGGACCTCAGACTGGGGCGAAGGTTCACCTTCCAACAGCACAACGACCCTAAACACACAGCCAAGACAACGTAGGAGTGGCTTCGGGACAAGTCTCTGAATGTCCTTCAGTGGCCAAACCAGAGCCCAGACTTGAACCCGATCGGACATCTCTGGAGAGACCTGAAAATAGCTGTGCAGCGACGCTACCCATCCAACCTGACAGAGCTTGAGAGGATCTGCAGAGAAGAATGGGAGAAACTCCCCAAATACAGGTGTGCCAAGCTTGTAGGGTCATACCCAAGAAGACGCAAGGCTGTAATCGCTGCCAAAGTGCTTCAACAAAGTACTGAGTAAAGGGTCTTATGTAAATGTGATATTTCAGGTATTTTATTTTGTATTATATGCAACAACAAAAAAATACTGTTTTTGCTTTGTCATTATGGGTTATTGTGTGTAGATTGATAAGGGGAAAAAAACAATTGAATCAATTTTAGAAAAAGGCTGTAACGTAACAAAATGTGGAAAAAGTCAAGTGGTCTGAATACTTTCCGAATGCACTGTATTTGTATTTCCTGTACCTGCGCTACAATCAGATAGAGAAGGATTAGACAGTTATGTCATACATCTCAAGATTATTCAGGAAGTATAAAGTATCATCCTCATCAATGATGTCGTTTGTGTACATGATGTCTCCGTGAACTGAATGAAATGATTGGAACAGCTGACTCCCATGTACACTTTATGACATAATGTCAGTCTGATCCTTCCTTATCTAATTCCAGTTCCTGTGTCTCCCCCTGTCTTCCTGTGTGAGGTCACACCCCCTCCTCTCCCAGTCCTGGGATAACCATATTCATTAGGTCTACCCATCTGTTTCTACTGGGCTAACGTCCATTCAGAGACCTCCCTTAGGTGCCCTTCTCTCCTTCTCTCCTCTTTCGCTCCTTCTCTCCTTTCCTGCGTTAGTGTCACAAAGAGCACGTCAGTCAGACAAACAGGGCCATTGTACGTAGTCACTCCTGGGACCATGGTGGGACCACAGTTAGGCTAACACAATCTGACACCATCTTCATCTATTCCGGTCTAAACCGTGTGGTGGTGTCGATAGGGAGGGTGGGGGACCATGAGGTAGAGGTCATGGGTGGTGATGATGTCACATGACCTACAGAGGGTAGAGCAAAAGGTCACCCTCAAATGGGATGGTGGTAGGACTGAATAACCGCTGTAGGCTGACCAAAGAGATTGACGTTTTTGTGTTTACCCAGAATTCATGGCTAGAGCAAAGAGAGGTTTCTGGTTTGTTGCCAAAAGGTACTCAAGTGTCTGGTCTATGTTGTATGTTTCTTCCACTTTCTGAATGATTCAGTTCATTCTGAATGATCTGATTGGTGTGTGGTCGGTCTACCTATCTGATGCCTTCCTCAATATGAACTGGGATGTGGATGAGTCCTCCAGAAGCTGCCTATGCATGATTATAGGAGCTCTGTCCTTCTCTGCTGTGTTAAACATTCAGCATTCAGCACCTGCTGCCTCAGGGAAGGTTCTGAACTGTTTTAATGGCTCTGATTTCTACCTGTGTGGAATCACAATGACGCTCAACTGGACGTCGTGAGTCGCTGTGTGTGTGTGTGTGTGTGTGTGTGTGTGTGTGTGTGTGTGTATGTGACTCATTCACTGAGATGCTTTTAATTGCAGAGCTTTAGATCCCCACTTAGGCTTTAGTACTCATCAGGGGAGGCTCAGGGATTGCCTGTTTGTGAATAGAGAGAACAGACACACCGACACACACACACACCAAAAGATAACAGAAATAACCCAACACAACCACTTATGTACCAAACACCCTTTTGTTTACCTCTACAGTGACAAAATGACTATGTTTCATTGTTGCTATGTAGAACCTTGTTGTCTGAAAAAAATTTATGCACTAACTGTAAGTCGCTCTGGATAAGAGCGTCTGCTAAATGACATAAATGTAAATGTCTCCAGGGATTAAGTTGATGTTTATATATTTATACACACGCCCACACACACACAGCAGGTGAAATCTGACCAGCCTGCTCACTGCAGCATATTTAGATGTTCTTTCATTATCAGGATCACAGCTGGTACCCATAGCAACCAGGGCCAGATGTCATTCCATGATTCGGAGTGTTGGAAGTTCCGCCTGACTGCACCATAATGTGAAGTAAACTGTGTTATAATCATACATCACATTATTATGGTAATGAAACACTAGCTTTCCTCTTAGGTGTGTGAGTGAGTGAGTGAGAGTGAGAGTGAGAGAGTGAGTGAGTGAGTGAGTGAGTGAGTGAGAGAGAGAGAGAGAGAGAGAGAGAGAGAGAGAGAGAGAGAGAGAGAGAGAGAGAGAGAGAGAGAGAGAGAGAGAGAGAGAGAGAGAGAGAGAGAGAGAGAGAGAGAGAGAGAGAGAGAGAGAGAGAGAGAGAGAGAGAGAGAGAGAGAGAGAGAGAGAGAGAGAGAGAGAGAGAGAGAACATTTCTTGCCTGCCATATACCCCAGCTTCCCCCCCCAACTCACCCCATAACAGCCAGGCAGCAGGACCACCCCAACCCCCCACTTCCCACCTAACCCTCGAGAACCAGGCACCGGGAGTCCCCCAAAACAAAGCCCCCTTCCGCAATGGGGCTAGGGCCCCATTGTCCAGGGGACACAGATTAATCTCCCCCTCACAGGGTTCTGAAACAAAGCACACCCTGCGATTCTCTGCTCCACCACTTAATAGACTTGTTTATAGCTGTTAAACACATGTACTAAATGGCCACATCTTCTCTGTCTCTATGGCCATAGTGCACAGTCATTAAATCAACAGATGCTTATAGGAAATGGATGTGTTATAAGGTGAGTTGACAGACTAGTAGTGAGCTGGAGTTGTGTGTGTTTTGCTGTACGCTGGCTGGATTGTTAACTATGTGACTAGTGCATTGGTGTGGGAGAGTGCAGTAGAATTCAATGAATTTGTAAAGTACAAGACTGAGTGCAAGTACAGTATAAGATAGAGAAATAGGGAAAGTTTAGGGTTTCAAGGTCTTCAGGGCTCTTTAAAGTCTTCAGTGCTACGGTAGTGTTGTCAATGCAAGAAATAGCTAAAAGCATGTGTTTGAAATGTGCAAAGTCCTGGCAATGATCATGTATCCCCTACTGTGGGAACTTTCGCTACATCTTGGGCGAATCCCAAAGTTCAAATTCGGCTTGTAATTTGTGGTTTGTGGCGGGGTGTGTGTGCTCAGATGGAGTGTGCTCAGCTGGAGGGCATCCCGCGTGGGGCATGCACACACATGTGCGCACACATGAACACACACACAAACTGTGCAGCAGTAAGCTGTGGGTGAATGGTGATCAGAGACTGGACTGTTCCATGTTTGGTTATGGAAAATAAAACCTTTCCTCTCTTTTTTAAAGAAAGGAGGAGGACTGGTTAAATAAAGAATACATAGAAAACAGAGGGGGTAGTTAGGAGGCCAGTGTGGTTTGTCCTTTAACCTACCCTCCTTCACCCCCTTCTAGTATTATCATGCACCAGCATCCATCCTTTTTGTTGTGGGGGTGATCACAGAGGGTAGGAGGTTAAGAGGTCTCTCTCCTTTTCTCTCCATTCTCCTCCCCATATGACGGATGGTCCATTGAAGAGCGATAGCACAATGACCAGCGTTGCCGAGGGGGTCCGGGGGAGAGATTTGGGAGGTGGAGGAGGAGGGGTGGAGTGGGAGGCGGAGAGGAAGGGGGTTCCCCTCAACTGGTCCTCCTCCTCCCCCTTTTTCTCCCTCTGTGTGTGTTTGGTTTGGCTAGCCCTCAGACAGAGCAGTGGTATAGCGGTAGCAGTGGTGGAGATCCTCTTGACTGAAGCATTTATGTCCCTCCTCCTTCTGCGGACCCAGAGGGGGTGGAGAGAAAGGAGGGAAGGGGGAGGCTGTGAGCACCGGCCCCAGGCACAGTGAGACCTGCTGGGCTAGAGATAGGTGCAGGAGCAGGCTCTTTATCTGGATATATAGAGGATTTTGTGGATCTACTGCTTTACATATTTCTCTGAAACTTTCTTGGATCTCTCGCTCCCTCTAACTTTTTGGACCTTTTTCTTTCTTCTTTCTTTTCTCAAAACCCTAATTTGATCTCTCTCTCTAGCTCTCTCTCTACTCTACTGTACTGTACCTATCTATCCTCTCTCTGTGGATCTCTTCTTGGTTAGTTGGCCTCCTCGGACCTCAGTCCTGTTTCTTCCTTTGGTTCTGATGGATTCTGTCTGGTCCTGGCTAGCCGTTGGTCCTCCCACTCTTACCTAAAACAGGTGTGTGTGGGGTAGGAAGAGGAGGAGAAGGAAGAGGGAGGAGGAAGATGAATGTGCTGCTGTGTCGCTGGGAGCAGAACAACGTCACCATGAAGCTGGTAAATATGTCCAGGTCAATCTGGGCGGGCTTCCTTTTGAGTTTTAAAGGGTCACAAAAGTAGTTATGAACAGGTATTGTGTCAGAAGGAGATCTCCTTTAGAGGATTGTACTTTTGACTGTATTTGCCAGAGATACTGTTCACTGCACTGTACGCATGCTGTACATTTCTCTCAGCACCTGACTAGATTTCTCACTCTCGTCTTGTTGTGTCCTTTCTGCAAGTAGAACACTTCTATTGTATTTCAAAGCTCCAAAAAAGGGCACTGCAATTGCTGTAAAAGAAAAGGTTATCGAACGACGATCCTCTCTTTTCCCGCCACTTAATTACAGTCATTCCACAGCCCAGAACACTTCTGTTCTGTCCCTCTGATGTTGATCTTGTGTTCGTTTATGGTTGGAAACACTTGTCTCATCACCAGCCAACAGCGTTCATTGTGGTGTCAGATTGCACAAGGGGAAAGTGCTGAAGCCATGCATGTTTTTCCCTCACCTAGTGTTGCTGTATTGTAGCGATGCTTTGATGTCTGTATGGAAAGTCCAAACAGGCTTAGTAAGGTATCAGCCACCAGAGGTTGAAGAGTGTTGAGCGTGAGAGTCTGAGAGAGCATGTGTGTTTGTTTTCTTTTGAATTATTCTTAGAAATAGACAGACAGAGTGACAACAGGAAGGCGGGCGGGCGGGCGGGCGGGCAGACAGACAGACAGGCAAGTGGACAGACCGGCACGTAGACAGATGGACGGACAGACAGACGGACGGACGGACGGACATACGGACAGACAGGATGGTTCTGCGTTACTTCTCTGTGTTTGGCGTCATACGGTGCTGACTATATTAATAATAATAGTGAACAGGATCTGGGGCCCACTGATAGACACAGTATCAGTCAGGTACAGAGAAGTCATGTGGTGTGAACTGATGGAAAATAGATCTTTATATTCATTGAATTACATTTTACCTTTTTTTTTTCTCTTTTTTTTTTTCATTTAGCAGACGCTCTTATCCAGAGCGACTTACAGTTAGTGAGTGTATACATTTTTCATACTGGCCTCCCGTGGGAATCGAACCCACAACCCTGGCATTGCAAGCGATCTGAATTACATTTGTTATTACGAGTTACCCACTGACTCTTCCCAGGTTAACAGAATCTCTCTTCCCTCCCTTTCTCCCTCTTTTCCTTCCTCTCAGTATTAATCCCTAGTTCTTATCTCATCTCCAGTGAGTGACTAGTCAGACAGTCAGACACAGTCAGTAAATCAGTCAGTCATAGGTTGAGCAGGCAGGTTATTGCTAGTCTGGAGAGGAGAGATGATAAGACTGTTTAATTATATACCACTGCCTTCACACAGCATGACTGACAGAAGACCCACAGAGTACAGGGGTCAGGCCTGTGTGTGTTTTTCCCTTATGTGTGCGTGCGTGTGCATGCATGTGTGTGTGCATATGCATGTTTGTTTGTGTGTGTGTTTATGCATTTCAGAAATTAAAATGACCTTTCTTTTTATGATGTGTAGTCAATTTCCACCACCTACTTCATCCTAATTAAGGACTATTGATTATTGACTGATATAACCTTTTCTGAACATATTATGGACATATGGGCCATGCAACATCAATCACAATGGAAGATTTATACCAGAACACAAGCAGTCCAGCAGTGTCTTATTGACATTTTGGAGATGAGAGAGAAGGAGGGGGGGGGGGTAGAGCGAGGGAGAGAAGGAGGGGGGGGGGGGGGGGGTAGAGCGAGGGAGAGAAGGAGGGAGGGTAGAGCGAGGGAGAGAAGGGAGGGTAGAGCGAGGGAGAGAAGGGGGGGGGGTAGAGCGAGGGAGAGAAGGGGGGGTAGAGCGAGGGAGAGAAGGAGGGAGGACACTTATAGGGATGAAAGGAAGCTTTCACTTTCTCAAGGTTAGAGGAGTAGAGATTTCGAGAAAAGTGTGTGTGTGTGTGTATGTACAGTGGAGAAAAAAAGAATTTAGTCAGCCACCAATTGTGCAAGTTCTCCCACTTAAAAAGATGAGAGGCCTGTAATTTTCATCATAGGTACACGTCAACTATGACAGACAAAATGAGAAAAAAAATTCCAGATCATCACATTGTAGTATTTTTAATGAATTTATTTGCAAATTATGGTGGAAAATAAGTATTTGGTCAATAACAAAAGTTTCTCAATACTTTGTTATATACCCTTTGTTGGCAATGACACAGGTCAAACGTTTTCTGTAAGTCTTCACAAGGTTTTCACACACTGTTGCTGATATTTTGGCCCATTCCTCCATGCAGTCTAAGGCACTGCATCGCAGTGCTAGCTGTGCCACGTAGCCGGCCGCGACCGGGAGACCCATGGGGCGGCGTGCAATTGGCCCAGCGTCGTCCAGGGTAGGGGAGGGAATGGCCGGCAGGGATGTAGCTCAGTTGATAGAGCATGGCGTTTGCAACGCCAGGGTTGTGGGTTCGATTCCCACAGGGGGTATGAAAAAAATAAAATAAATGTATGCACTAACTGTAAGTCGCTCTGGATAAGAGCGTCTGCTAAATGACTAAAATGTAAATGTATGTTTTGGGGCTGTCGCTGGGCAACACGGACTTTCAACTCCCTCCAAAGATTTTCTATGGGGTTGAGATCTGGAGACTGGCTAGGCCACTCCAGGACCTTGAAATGCTTCTTACGAAGCCACTCCTTCGTTGCCCGGGCGGTGTGTTTGGGATCATTGTCATGCTGAAAGACCCAGCCACGTTTCATCTTCAATGCCCTTGCTGATGGAAGGAGGTTTTCACTCAAAATCTCACGATACATGGCCCCATTCATTCTTTCCTTTACACAGATCAGTTGTCCTGGTCCCTTTGCAGAAAAACAGCCCCATAGCATGATGTTTCCACCCCCATGCTTCACAGTAGGTATGGTGTTCTTTGGATGCAACTCAGCATTCTTTGTCCTCCAAACACGACGAGTTGAGTTTTTACCAAAAAGTTATATTTTGGTTTCATCTGACCATATGACATTCTCCCAATCCTCTTCTGGATCATCCAAATGCACTCTAGCAAACTTCAGACGGGCCTGGACATGTACTGGCTTAAGCAGGGGGACACGTCTGGCACTGCAGGATTTGAGTCCCTGGCGGCGTAGTGTGTTACTGATGGTAGGCTTTGTTACTTTGGTCCCAGCTCTCTGCAGGTCATTCACTAGGTCCCCCCGTGTGGTTCTGGGATTTTTGCTCACCGTTCTTGTGATCATTTTGACCCCACGGGGTGAGATCTTGCGTGGAGCCCCAGATCGAGGGAGATTATCAATGGTCTTGTATGTCTTCCATTTCCTAATAATTGCTCCCACAGTTGATCTCTTCAAACCAAGCTGCTTACCTATTGCAGATGCAGTCTTCCCAGCCTGGTGCAGGTCTACAATTTTGTTTCTGGTGTCATTTGACAGCTCTTTGGTCTTGGCCATAGTGGAGTTTGGAGTGTGACTGTTTGAGGTTGTGGACAGGTGTCTTTTATACTGATAACAAGTTCAAACAGGTGCCATTAATACAGGTAACGAGTGGAGGACAGAGGAGCCTCTTAAAGAAGAAGTTACAGGTCTGTGAGATGTGATTTTCTCCTACAATGTGATTTTCTGGATTTTTTTCCTCAATTTGTCTGTCATAGTTGACGTGTACCTATGATGAAAATTACAGGCCTCTCTCATCTTTTTAAGTGGGAGAACTTGCACAATTGGTGGCTGACTAAATACTTTTTTCCCCCCACTGTATGTGCATGTTTGTATGTGTGAGAGAAAGTGACAGAGACAAGATGGACAGTACGAGGGGGATGTGTATGAGTGTGTGTGAGTGTGTGTGCACGCTTACATGTATGCATCTCTCTCTGTAGTGTGTGATAAGTGTAAACTAATTAGCTGTGTATTGTTTGTGTTGCTCAGATCAGACAGCCGTCTGATTGGTTCGAGAGGAGGAGGAGGGGCTAATGTGTTTAAGCTGGCACTCTGTGCCAAAGAGGGAGGGGTCACACTGTCATTAGCCGCTAACACACTTGGCCTCGACAGCCATGATGCTGCCACAGGTCTGCACAATAGCTACAGGTGTAGCCTAAACGCATGCACACACGCACGCACGCACTCATGCACGCACGCACGCACACACACAATCACACACACGCTTGCACGCACCCATGCACACAACCCATCAGATAAAAAATAAAATCAGTCTTTCCTGTAGATTTTTCCACTTCATACCTAGGTCCACATGTTTGCCATCAGAGTAGAGAGTATAGTACAGAAGTACACCATCTCAACCTGTGTCATTGGGGTTGGAAAAGAAGGAGATGAGATGAGAGGGGGAAGGATGGAGGGTTGGAGGAAGAAAGGGGGTAGTGGAAGCGATGTGTCCGTTGTGGCTTCCAGGCATTGCTAACCACAGCTCTTTCATGTACCATAGTACAAGCTCAGACATGACAAGGGTCATTTAGAGTGGGCCTGATATCATTCTGTAACTATACTGTAAGCTGCGGGCTCAAACCACTTAAAAGAGCTGTGTGTGTGTCCACCACAGAGTGCAGAGAGAGAACTTGCAGTCTAGGAAGCCCTCCTCAGCCCTAAACCTCTACGCTACAGGGACCAGGAGATCTAGAAGATCTATATCTCTGCCCTGGTCTGTGGTGGGGGGTTTGGTTTATAGATAGACCTCCCTATCTCCCTATTTTATAAGCTGAATACATTCTCTCTCTCTCAGCTCTCTCTCTCTCTCAGCTCTCTCTCTGTCTCTCTTTCTTGCTCTTTCTCTCTTTCTCTCTGTCTCTCTTTCTCTCTCTTTCTCTCTGTCTCTCTTTCTCTCTCTTTCTCTCTGTCTTTCTTTCTCTCTCTTTCTCTTTCCTCTGTCTCTCTCCCTCTTTCTCATCTTCATTACCCATTTATTCCTATGATGAGTTGTGACAGGTATTGAGTGGTCACTCTAGCCCAGCAGCAGTTAGACAGCCAGCCCCCCCTCTCTCCCCCTCATCTCCCTGCAGTACAAATTGTTGTCATATCATGCAGCAGATTAATATTGATTTCCCATAAGCCATCTGTTTGTTAAGGTATTCACTGATTGGCTGAAGCCTATGAGAGGTCTGGGTTCAGGGTCTGGCCTGTCACTCAAATAAAGTTTTTTTATTGTACTTTCTAGTGTGTGTTTGTGTTTGGGGTGGAGGTGGCATCATTCAAATAGGACCAAAGTGTGTTTGTGTGTCTGTGTGGGTAACAGGGATGAAATAACACTTCCACAGGCCACTCTAGCTGTGATAGTGGTAAGCGATTTACCCTAAACACTGCTGTTGCACCTCCTACTTTTCTGGGTTCAGATGGGCATTGGGTAGCGGAGGATAGTCATCCATCATTCTCCCATCAGCCATCTGGTGCCTACCCTGGCGTGGGCGGTAAGTGTTGCCACATGTCATCGCCAACCCCAGCCGTATGGATGCTGAGCGGACAGAATTGGTTTAAAGGTGATGGAGGGGGTAGCATGTTAGGCTATGACTGGGAGGTGTGTGTGTACAGTACACTGTACCATTGATATGATCCTTTACAATGTAGAAAACCTCTAACACACATACTCATACTCTTCAGACTCACTACCAAAGGCAACAAGTGATAGTTTAAGGACAGTTAACTTTCTCTCTGTAAAGAAACAAAGACATCACATAGTTTGGAGGTGATAGATGGGAAATCTCAGGTTATGAGGGCAGACTTTCCTATTTTGTCCCTGTCTCCGGTTCTCAAATGTGTCAGACCTCCCCTGAACAAGTGTGTATGTGTGTGTGCCTGTGTCTGTTCTTTATGTACAGGTGTGGATGGTATAAGAGAACAGTTAAAGGGCTGTCAGAGGTATTTGCCTGTTACTCTGTTACCTCTGACACATAGGCATTCATCTGTCTGGGGGTCTGAGCCCAGCAGCACCTTGGGAAGGGGAGGAGACTATTGAGCTGAGATGAGAGGGTTATGAGTCAGGGTTGGGAAGAGGGGGGCTGAGAGCTAGAATGAGGGATAGGAGAGAAGAGTTGACTCAGTGATTGAGTGAGTGAGTCAAAGAGAGAGAGAGAGAAAAAGAGTTGAAAAGTAGAGTTTGAGACAGTGACTTAGAGCAAGTTGGAGAAGAGCAGAGAAAGTGCGTGACAGAGGGAAGAGAGGTATAAAATGGGAAGTTGGTAAAGAGAGTGGGTAGTAGAGAGAAATGGAGAGAGAGATGTGAGAAGGAAAGAAGAGAGTCGTCAGACAGACAGCATGGCTATATTTACCACCTCGTCTATGTGACAGAGCGCCGCTATAACGAGAGCTCATCTCTAGTCCTGTCTTTTTGGGGAGTTTTCTGGACGTACAGCCTCTACCCCTATACCTGTCCCTCTCTGCCCCACCTGAGGGGCCTGGATGGCGGTGTGTGTGGGCCTCAGGGTGCCTGTCAGGGGACCCAACCGCTTCTCCTGTGAGCACTTTAAAACGGTAAGGGCCTTGAGTTACTTACTGAGAGAGGGTTACGATCAGGGAAAAATAAATCATGTATTAGAAGTGGGAAAAGTGAGAAAGGAAGGAGAAATAAAGAAGAAGTGGAACAGGGAAGATGAGAGGAACAAGGAGAAAGAGAAGAGCGAGACCAGGCACTGATAGTAACATCTTAGTGAGAGAGAGAGGAACGATAAACAGAGGGAAAGGAAACGAGAGCGGAACGGAGGTATAGAAAGTGAAGAAGAGGGGTCAACTCAAAATAGCTGGTCTGGGGTTGAGTCAGGTCCCTCTGAACACTTATAGAGGAAGTTGTGTGTATTTATGGAAAGGGGTGGACAGGGGCAGGTAGCATGCTGTGTGTACAGTATTTGTATTTGTATTTTATTCCGGATCGCCAAGGCAACAGCTACTCTTCCTGGTGTCCAATCATAATTACATACAATAAAACAATGCATAACACAATGCATTATTACACACTATTCTACCATAACATATCTATAATACAAAATCAATAATACAGCAAAATGACAATACTAAAATGTATGTGTGGGGCCTCCCGAGTGGCGCAGCGGTCTAAGGCACTGCATCGCAGTGCTTGAGGCATCACTACAGACCCGGGTTCGATCCCAGGCTGCTACCGGGAGACCCATGAGGTGGCGCACAATTGGCCCAGCGTCGTCCAGGTTAGGGTAGGGTTTGGCCGGCCGGGATGTCCTTGTCTCATCGCGCTCTAGCGACTCCTTGTGGCGGGCCGGGCGCATTCACTCTGACTTCGGTCGCCAGCTGTACGGCCTTTCCTCCGACACATTGGTGCAGCTGGCTACCGGGTTAAGTGAGCAGTGTGTCAAGAAGCAGTGCGGCTTGGCAGGGTCGTGTTTCAGAGGACACATGGCTCTCGACCTTCGCCTCTCCCGAGGCCGTGCGGGAGTTGCAGTGATGGTACAAGACTGTAACTACCAATTGGGGAGAAAAAGGGGTGAAAAGTTAATAAATTAAATAAAAATGTATGTGCGTGTGTTAGCATGCGTTTGCTAATGATGTGTGTGTGTGTCTCTTCACAGTCCGCGCTGTCCCATAAGGTGTAGTTTTATCCGTTTTTTAAATCTGATTTTACTGCTTGACTGAGTTACATGATGTGGAAAAGACTAGTAATGTAGTTATGGCTCTATGTAGTACTGTGCGTTTCCCTTAGTTTTTTCTGGACTTAAAGAGACTGTGAAGAGACCTCTGGTGGCATGTCTTGTGGGGTATGCATGAGGGTCTGAGCTGTGCGCTAGTCGCTTAAACGGAAAGCTTGGTGATTTCAACATGTCAATACCTCTCACAAAGACAAGCAGTAATGCAGTCAATATGGGACAAGGTTGTGAGGAAAAGTATGCATGAATGCCAACACACCACAGAGACTCATGGGCATTACAGTTTCAATATGAAGAACACTCAGGAGAGATGTTTGAGCAAACTTGGTGTACTATACTTGCAAAAATCACATAAGTTACAGAATTTTGTCAAGTCGTATATACAGTTTTATGCACCTGAGAATAGAGACCTCACTTCAGGAGCGCAAAAGTGAATGAGTGAAATGTAGTCTACCATTTCACCTCCTCTAAAGTGTAATCACAGCAGAGTGTGTGTTTGGTATTTTCTGCGTCCAGTGCTATGCCATTAGCAAATTGAACAGAGTTTAACTTCCTGGCTGTATGTGGCATCGCGTGAGTCCGGGTGTTTTCTTAAAGTGGCTCTCTTTCACTTCACTAGATTAGGACATAATGGTGTGTTAAGTGTTGTGCTGTTTTAGGCTTCTTTGTGAATGCTAGGAGAACCCAAATTGTTGACAGGTTATTAGTGTAAGTGGGTTGGAAAGCACAGGCCTTTTAGTGTGTGTGTGGGAACCATGATGCTGAATAGACTGTTGTAGTGCTGTGGTTGCTCTTTGGTTGTCCTGTGTGTTTGTGGTCAGAGCTGCTCTTTGGATGGGATACCTGTGGTGTGGGGAAGGTGTGTGTGTGTGTGGACGTGTTTAACTATACTTGTGGGGACCAAAAGTCTCCACAAGAATAGTAAACTAAAAAAGATTGGACCAACTGGGGACATGTTGTTAGTCCCCATAAGGTCAAATGCTATTTCTAGGGGGTTTAGGGTTAATGTTAAGGTTAGTTATAGGGTTAGGGAAAATAGGATTTTGAATGGGACTGAATTGTGTGTCCCCACAAGGTTAGTTATACAAGACTGTGTGTGTGTGTGTGTGTGTGTGTGTGTGTGTGTGTGTGTGTGTGTGTGTGTGTGTGTGTGTGTGTGTGTGTGTGTGTGTGTGTGTGTGTGTGTGTGTGTGTGTGTGTGTGTGCATGCATGTGTAAAGAGAAGGAATTGAAAAAAAGGAAAGAAAATCCCTCACCAGGGGCCACAACTTTTCACTAACTTACCCTTTCATCTTTCACTTTGTTTGCCATGCATCCTTTGACTTGCGTGCTATACACACACACACCTGTTTAGCATTCCCCGCTTCAATCAGTAAGCAATGACTAGCTGTGACATCTCTGAGAGTATGCTTTTGACATCAAAGCATCCACTCCAATCACCATCTCTTCCCTTCCGAAAGTCCCTACCAACACAAGTAAAGGGCATGTCAGTGTGATGAGCTGCCTGTCCTCTCCCTCTCTCTCTACCTCCCCAGCCCATAACCCAGTGCTGAAGGGGGAGGCCTGTGTGCGTCATGCCCTCTGCGGGGCATCATATGCTGGATTGATGTGTCAGCAGGCCTGGTTGGTGTGTGGAGGCTGGTTGTGGGGCATGTTTGTGTGGCATGGCTAAGGCATGCAGTGGGAGAGAGACAGTTGTGTGTGGCCTAAGGGCATCTGTGTGTGTGTGTTTGTGTTCATAGAACATTGTTGTTTGTTTACTGGTCCGAGTGTGTGACCCATTTTAAAGCGACGTCACGCTGTTGCTCATTCACATGCCTTTAACCCTTTAGAGGACACACCGACACCAACACTGACACACGCACACAGAAACAAACACACACACACAGAGGTCTTGTAAAGGGGACAGTGAGTGGTCAGAGACTGTGTATGAGTCAGATCCCAGCCGCTCAGTGTCACGTTGCATTCCCTCTTACCAATTTACAGCTCCCAAAAAAGAACCCCTATCTTGGGATGAGAGGGTGGGATTACTGGGAATTTTCGAGAATTTCCCCTCTTGAAAGAATAATTGATTAAAACACAACACTGCTGAAATAGAAAATCCACTCATCTCTTTTTCCCTATTTGCCATTTTAGGTCTATGTCTTCCCTGCTGACTTTATTTACAAACTCAACACTAAAATGGGTTATTATACTATTACAAACACACATATTAGTGTGTGGGTGGGATGCTGTCAGTGCGGTTGGTGCCTATAGTTGGTGAAATTAGGAATAATCAGAAATGTTCTGGAAGAGAGGGGCTTTTCCCTGTGATGTGGAGAATTCCCAGAGTGGCTGACAGCGCCAGTCAGACACGGCTCAAAGGCATCTTCTGGTGTGTTAAGTGCTGTTTTAGGCTTCTTTGCTAACAGAGTAATAACCCTAATAGTTGACATGTTATTAGTGTAAGTGGGTTGGAAAGCACAGGCCTTTTAGTGTGTGTGTTCTGGTTTTAGTGAGCGGGATTTCACCAGCCTTACACTATATAGTTTTGAAAGTAGGATTCTCTCTCTTCATTTTCCCTCCCTCTGTGTTCCCTATTCTCAGTGCCCCATACTTCTTAATGTAGCCTTAGGGTATGTTTTGATCTTAAGTCAGAGGTCCTATGTGTTGTTATTGAACGTGATTGCCCTTCCAGTTCAATAAGTCATGAAATCCAGTGATCTACTGTATCCTTTAACCTTTGGTGTCAATCATTGATTGGTGTCAATCATGAAAATACATTGTTTTGGTTGGAAATATGTATAAAACAAAATATGTATTTCCAACGCCTTGTGCTCACTAGGTTGATATTCCCCAGATACAGTATGTTACAGCATTTCATCCCCTTAAAGAATTAACACTTCATCCCCATAAAGAAAAACCCCCAGTGTTTTGAGAGAATGTTATCCTTTGCTTAAAGGCTTGTTTAGCACTGTCTGAGCCATGTTATAGCTGTGTGTGTGTGTGTGTGTGTGTGTGTGTCTGTATGTGTGTGTGTGTGTGTGTGTGTGTGTGTGAGAGAGAGAGAGAGAGAGAGAGAACCTACAAGCGTGCATGTGTAGCCTACATGAAAGTGTTTGAACCTTGCTCTGTGTGTGTGTGTTTGAAATGAAGCGTTCAGAGCAGTGATTCATATGATGGGTAACACTGAATTTGCCCCAGGTCTATTTACCTTTAAAAACCCAGAGAACTGGGGTCACAGTATGTGTGCTTGTGCATGTGTGTGATGGTTCATTTAGCTGGTTGAAAATCATTGCTCAGATTCGTCGGGATGCCTCAGACAAAACACTAATGTCCGACTCAATTTGGTTAATCCAGAATTTTATTTACAATTTGCCTTGAGATTTTGAACTTGTTTGTACAACTTTCCACATTAAACACACTCTTTACCAACATTTTCTGAATCTGTTCAGCATCCCCTTCCCTAATTGCCGTTATTTCTAATTAAGCATTACTGTGTACTTACTTCAGCGCTTTTGTTTGTTACCAATTTTTTGGAATCTCAAATCAACTCTCATTTTAAGATGCCATCTCTCTCCCTCTGATCATTTGCATTTTTCTCTCCCTCTGCTCTTGCTTGGGTTTTTTATTTACCCAAATAAATCCCTCACCGGCCTTCAATCCGGGAGAGGCAAGCAGCCTTGGAGAGGGAGAGTTGTCTGCAACAACCAATTACAAACGAAACTATTCAGATTATTCAGACGCTTAATTCAAATCCCCCTACCCCTCCCTCGCGCACTCTGAAGGGCCTTTTCTGTCCTCGAGCCCGTGATGTCAGCACCTCATTGAAACCGTCCGCTCGCGCTGCTGCGCTACCGGAGCACAATGGTCCCAATTTGAATACCACGCGGATATATGCCAGCCATGCGCCCCAACAAAAGAAAAAGGGGGTGCGCGGGTCCAATTCAACCATGTTGTTATTTTATTCGAGTCGTAAATTACTTTAATTTGAGTCATTTGTATTTTTTAAGTGTTATGGGATTTTAAACACTCGCTTGACTTCTAAAAAGCGGAGGCGCAAGACTTGTGTTTTGCTTTTGATATTAGTCGTTCCCTGGGCGTCTAATATGTGGACGCTGATGTTTTGTGTCCTGAACAGATCTATACGGATTGGGCCAACCACTACCTAGCCAAGTCAGGACACAAGCGACTTATCAAGGACCTTCAAACAGACGTCACAGACGGAGTGCTGCTGGCGGAGATCATACAGGTTGTCGGTAAGTGGTACACTTCATTTACCATCTCTTCTCTTGATGCCATTATTACTGTTACTGCTAATGAGTTCGGCTGATGGACTAGACTTCTCATGAAAATACCATATTTATACTTATTTGAAGCTGTAACGCTATGTATATGTGTACAGTAATCGCCATAATGTTATATGCTTATAGTGAACTGTCCTCATAAAAGTATAATTTCATAAAAGTATTAATTTCAACATAATATATTATTGACGTATTATCAACAAGTTATTATTCTCCAAAATTGAGTTGGGAAAATCCCTCAGTTTAACCCCCGAAATATTTGACAATGGTGCAGTCAGGGAGAAGTTTGACTGAGGGAAGTTTTGTAATGTAATGTCACTATGCGCTCCTGCCCCCAAATCAGAGTCCTGTAATTTTCCCACTTCACAAGCTGCCCTGTCATCTTTTAAAGAGGAGGGATGGTGGAGGGGGGAGACAGTGCCCTGAGGTTAAAGCACTGTCACATCAGCTGATCACTCCTCTGCTTCCCAGAGTTCTATAGCGCTGTATCCCAGAATATAGATTACATTTATTTGTATACAGAACACTGCCTCAAATCTCAGAAAACATGTAGAGCACACATAGAATTAGGAATAAGAATAATTTAGCACAGAACACATCATAGTCCCACGTCATAGAACATTTGTGTAGACTAGTCTTCTTCATAGAATTCGGACTAGAATCTGGAGTAGGGAACAAGAAAGACCTAATCATTTTGAAAAATGAATTCCACACATTCTCTCACTACGTCTCTGAAAGTCAGAGTAGGCTAGCGGGTCTTTAGAGTGGAAGATGGATCTTTTGGGGATTTTTGTAGCGTCAACGGCAGGATGGGTGTGTTTGGAGATACTGAGTCCTCTGTTCTCTTTTTCTTTGTGTCTTTTGATGCTCAGATTTAATCTCAGTATTCACTGGATGGTGAGCATCACCAAGGATGTGCATTGTCGTAAGCATACGTCTTTGATGATCTGTTATGACACAAACTGGGTTGTCTTCCGTCCCCTGATATAGTAGGCCCCTAGTGAGAGCATGATGTCTCACCATCAGCGGTCTCTGTATCCCTAGGGGACAGTGTAGGGTAGAAACAGTGGCACATGCTATTGTAAACATGCATGCAAGCGCACACACACCCACATGCACAAGTAGGTGAGGTAAAGCAGAGGTGGTGTTCATTGCAAAGGATGTCTACAGCTGACTCATTGACTAAGTTTGTCTGGCTGTGTCGCTGGGCTGTTTTTTGACAGGTCTTCCACCCAGCTGACCACTGCTACCCTGGTATCATGTAACTGAGCTCTATCCCTCTTCCAATCCCAATATGAGTACCCCATTCACCAGTTCATTCATAGTTTCCTTTCCCCCTTTCAATGTAGACAGAGGGAAATATCACACCAGACAATTGCTACTGAAATCTGGCCATGCAGCTCAGTGGGTGTGAAGCAGGGGGACAGTGAGACAGAGACACAGGGTCAGGGACCTGACTGGGATCAGTAGCACATTATTTGGGTAGGAGACAACAGGGGAGACTGAATGACAGATAATGGCAGGGTTTTGAAGAGTTATAATATATACTGAACAAAAATATAAAAACAACATGCAACAATTTAAAGATTTTACTGAGTTACAGTTCATACGAGGAAATCATTAAATTGAAATAAATAAATTAGGCCCTAATCTATGGATTTCACATGACTGGGAATACAGATATGCATCTGTTGGTCACATATACCTTTTAAAAAATGGGCCTCACAATGGGCCTCAGGATCTCGTCACGGTATTTCTGTGCATTCAAATTGCCATCGATAAACCGCTCGCCCAAACAAACCGCTCGCCCACACGACACCATACAAGTGGTCTGCGGTTGTGAGGCCAGTTGGACGTACTGCCAAATTATCTAAAATGACGTTGGAGGTGGCTTATGGTAGAGAAATTAACATTCAATTATCTGGCAACAGCTGTGGTGGACATTTCTGCAGTCAGCATGCCAATTGTATGCTTCCTCAAAACTTGAGACATCTGTGGCATTGTGTTGTGTGACAAAACTGCACATTTTTTGACCTGGCCCGTGTATCCTGGATGGATATTGACCTCATTCCGTCAGTAGAGGATGCCTGGTTGTTCTTTAAAAGTGCTTTCCTCTCCATCTTAAATAAGCATGCCCTATTCAAAAAATTCATAACTAAGAACAGATATAGCCCCTGGTTCACCCCAGACTTGACTGCCCTTGACCAGCACAAAAACATCCTGTGGCGTACTGCATTAGCATCGAACAGCCCCCGCGATATGCAACTTTTCAGGGAAGTCAGGAACCAATATACACAATCAGTTAGGAAAGCAAAGGCTAGCTTTTTCTAACAGAAATTGTCGCAACCCGAAATTGTCGCAACCCCTATTACTAGCCTGTTCAACCTCTCTTTCGTATCGTCTGAGATCCCCAGAGACTGGAAAGCTGCCGCGGTCATCCCCCTCTTCAAAGGGGGTGACACTCTAGATCCAAACAGTTACAGACCTATATCCATCCTGCCCTGCCTTTCGAAAGTATTTGAAAGCCAAGTTAACAAACCGATCATTTCGAATCCCACCGTACCTTCTCCGCTATGCAATCTGGTTTCCGAGCTGGTCATGGGTGCACCTCAGCCACGCTCAAGGTCCTAAACGATATTATAACCGCGATCGATAAAAGACAGTACTGTGCAGCCGTCTTCATCGACCTGGCCAAGGCTTTCGACTCTGTCAATCGCCGCATTCTTATTGGAATACTAAATACATTTACAAAATAGCCTCCAACACTCTACTCAGCAAATTGGATGTAGTCTATCACAGTGCCATCCGTTTTGTCACCAAAGCCCCATATGCTACCCACCATTGTGACCTGTACGCTCTCGTTGGCTGGCCCTCACTACATATTCGTCGCCAAACCCACTGGCTCCAGATAATCGATAAATCACTGCTAGGCAAATCCCCGCCTTATCTTAGCTCATTGGTCACCATAGCAGCACCCACCCGTAGTCTGCACTCCAGCAGGTATATCTCACTGGTCATCCCCAAAGCCAACACCTCCTTTGGCCTCCATTCCTTCCAGTTCTCTGCTGCCAATGACTGGAACGAACTGCAAAATCTCTGAAGCTGGAGACTCTTATCTCCCTCACTAACCTTAAGCATCAGTTGTCAGAGCAGCTTACCGATCACTGCACCTGTACATGCCCATCTGTAATTAGCCCACCCAACTACCTCATCCCCATATTGTTAT
>NW_028158383.1:0-5000 GCF_964263955.1 Coregonus lavaretus
GCTGTGGAAACGCTTTTCCCTAATATTTCTATACTTATCAGTACATGAAGTTTTATCTCCATTCTATTGGCATTCTTCATGTCTGTCACACAACTCCAAAAGCCCCCCTAAACCACCTCCCCTCCTCCCCCCACTCCATATCAATATGAATATTCTTCCTATATGCCTCATTCTCCAACCTCCTGCCGTATCTTTAAACGAGTCCCCAACACTACAGGAACATTTGATAAGACGTGAACCCCATCCTATCAATGGCTAAAGGCCATGCTTTGTAGAACATTACTCAGCAGCTGAGCTCCTTTTTCAATCAGCCAGATTTTGTCTTTAATTAGCGGTGCTCTGTGCTCGAAGGGCTGCAGTGACAATGCAGACAGCAACAGATGGCACACTTTACTTGTTTGGAACATACGATGTATGTCAGTCACTCCCAACTTTGAAAGGTGGCTGACATCAAAGATCCGCCGTCCGCAAGGACTGATTGTGCCACCTGTTAAGCCATGCAGTCAAAGGTTCCAGGTTTTATTAGTGTTGGGTTATAAACAGGAGTGTATCTGTGAGAAAGTGTTGGACATTGAACCAGAGAGAGAAAGAGAGAGAGAGGGGGAGGGAGAAAAGAGAGAGACACACTTTCCAATGAATTATTGATGAATAACATCATAGTTATTGGTGAGCACTGAGCATGTCTTTTAAGCACCAAGCAGACAGACAGAGAGAGAGAGAGAGAGAGAGAGAGAGAGAGAGAGAGAGAGAGAGAGAGAGAGAGAGAGAGAGAGAGAGAGAGAGAGAGAGAGAGAAGAGAGAGAGAGAGAGAGAAAGACAGAGAGAGAGAGACAGAGAGAGAGAGAGACTGGACTGAAAAACAGACAGACAGAAAAACAGACAGACAGACAGACAGACATACAGACAGACTGTTAGTATTAATCTGCCATCTTGTTACATAAGAGATGGTTAACAGAATTATGAGCTGCTCCTGTTGCTGCTTGGTTGGCTTACACACAGCAGGGCTTTCTTGGTTGGTTTACACACAGCAGGGCTTGCTTGGTTGGCTTACACACAGCAGGGCTTTCTTGGTTGGTTTACACACAGCAGGGCTTGCTTGGTTGGCTTACACACAGCAGGGCTTGCTTGGTTGGCCTGCAAACAGCAGGTCCTGGGCAGCCTGCCAAGCCAAATCAATGATGTAATGTAATTCAATTGTCTGACGGAGTTCTTTAATCTGCCATTTTGTTCACTTCACTTTCCTTCTCATCACACTCCATGTCAGCTGAAGATCTAGACCCATGAATGAGAGAGCATCAGATCAATGGTTTGTGGATCTCCCCTTCCCCAGCCCTTGTAGAAGATGGTCGCAGTAGAGTACGTCAAAATGCTGAAGTATAGGCCTTTTACTTTTACGTTGTCGAGACTGGCGTGTTGGATTATAGTTATATTTCACATTAAAGTTAGACTCAGCGATATGACGTAAATGCAGAAAGTAAACAGCTTACTGGGTCAATTTCCGCAACAAATAAGAGTGTTGAAACTTCTCTGCTGTATTGGTGCCCTAGCTACCAAGCTGTGAACAGCATGAAGTGAACCCGAGAATATGCGTAGATGCTGTGTGTGACTGTGTGAGAGCGAAGTCTTGCGTCTCACTCATCTCAATATCTGTGGTGCTGCTTGTGGTAATGTAATTTAGCTGAGTCCACCTTTAAGGTTTCGCTGTAGTCATTTGTCACAGATAAGACTACATGTCCCTGCCCAGACACCTGCTCTGCTCTCTCAGACAGCTTCATGCTGTTGAATGCTTGTTTGTTTATACTCTACTTGACTGTCACAAGAGGCACCATTGCAGTGAGCATAGCAACAGCTGTGAAAAAGCAAGCCAAGCCATTAAAAGTTCCATGTCCTTTATTTTGCGGCCCGACGGTTCCAACCCAAGGAATCCGCCTTTTCACAGACTCATTTAGATCAAAGCCTGTTGTTGCAAGTCCATGCTCTTTTCTGCTCATTGAATATGCATGATATTTCCATTCCCATCGCAATATACTGATGTGTGGAATGGGGGAGAGGAGAGGAGAGGAGAGGAGAGGAGAGGAGAGGAGAGGAGAGGAGAGGAGAGGAGAGGAGAGGAGAGGAGAGGAGAGGAGAGGAGAGGAGAGGAGAGGAGAGGAGAGGAGAGGAGGATAGAGGGAAGAAGGGAGAGAAATGCATCAGGCAGCCATGCTCTGCTCAGAAGCCTGGAGATGAGTCACTGTGTGACCTGTCACTGCAGGGCCCAGCGCCCGCACTGCCTGATGTCACTGCAGGACCCAGCGCCCATGCTGCCTGATGTCACTGCAGGACCCGGCGCCCGCGCTGCCTGATGTCACTGCAGGACCCAGCGCCCGCGCTGCCTGATGTCACTGCAGGACCCAGTGCCCGCGCTGCCTGATGTCACTGCAGGACCCAGCGCCCGCACTGCCTGATGTCACTGCAGGACCCGGCGCCCGCGCTGCCTGATGTCACTGCAGGACCCGGCGCCCGCGCTGCCTGATGTCACTGCATGGCCCAGCGCCCGCGCTGCCTGATGTCACTGCATGGCTCGGCGCCCGCGCTGCCTGATGTCACTGCAGGACCCAGCGCCCGCGCTGCCTGATGTCACTGCATGGCCCAGCGCCCGCGCTGCCTGATGTCACTGCATGGCTCGGCGCCCGCGCTGCCTGATGTCACTGCAGGACCCAGCGCCCGCGCTGCCTGATGTCACTGCAGGACCCGGCGCCCGCGCTGCCTGATGTCACTGCATGGCCCAGCGCCCGCGCTGCCTGATGTCACTGCATGGCTCGGCGCCCGCGCTGCCTGATGTCACTGCAGGACCCAGCGCCCGCGCTGCCTGATGTCACTGCATGGCCCGGCGCCCGCGCTGCCTGATGTCACTGCAGGACCCAGCGCCCGCGCTGCCTGATGTCACTGCAGGACCCAGCGCCCGCGCTGCCTGATGTCACTGCAGGACCCAGCGCCCGCGCTGCCTGATGTCACTGCAGGACCCAGCGCCCGCGCTGCCTGATGTCACTGCATGGCCCAGCGCCCGCGCTGCCTGATGTCACTGCAGGACCCAGCGCCCGCGCTGCCTGATGTCACTGCATGGCCCAGCGCCCGCGCTGCCTGATGTCACTGCAGGACCCAGCGCCCGCGCTGCCTGATGTCACTGCATGGCCCTGCGCCTGCGCTGCCTGATGTCACTGCAGGACCCAGTGCCCGCGCTGCCTGATGTCACTGCAGGACCCAGCGCCCGCGCGGCCTGATGTCACTGCATGGCCCGGCGCCCGCGCTGCCTGATGTCACTGCAGGGCCCGGCGCCCGCGCTGCCTGATGTCACTGCATGGCCCGGCGCCCGCGCTGCCTGATGTCACTGCATGGCCCAGCGCCCGCGCTGCCTGATGTCACTGCATGGCCCGGAGCCCGCGCTGCCTGATGTCACTGCATGGCCCGGCGCCCGCGCTGCCTGATGTCACTGCATGGCCCGGCGCCCGCGCTGCCTGATGTCACTGCATGGCCCGGCGCCCGCGCTGCCTGATGTCACTGCATGGCCCGGCGCCCGCGCTGCCTGATGTCACTGCATGGCCCGGCGCCCACGCTGCCTGATGTCACTGCATGGCCCGGCGCCCGCGCTGCCTGATGTCACTGCATGGCCCGGCGCCCGCGCTGCCTGATGTTCACTCTCTCCCTGCCTGCTTATTAGCTAACAATACAGAGGAACTTAAACACAAACACCCGCCCTATCAATGCATTATTGTTTCTATTCAGCCGCTGTTAGATAAAGCATTCATCCATGTTGCCCAGTACAGTAACACCATCTGTGACTTAAACCTGTTCCATTACATTTACGTCAACAAGTTCCACTATGTTACGGATACAGGTATCCTGTGTTTTTGTGTGTTTCTTCTCCTTCTGCCCTAATCACAGGTGTCCTGTATGTTCCTGATTGGTGGTCGTTGAGGTGTCTGCTGATTGCTAAGGTGGACCAATCAGTGAACATTCCTCTGCATTGCACCACCTGTTGCTGGTTTGTCAATCACACATCCCATTGTATAAAAACCAGTCACTTGTGTTTGTTGTGAGAGAGAGAGAGACTATTTCCGTATGTGAGTATGGACACTGTGGTGTCCTGTTTTTGTTTACTCACTAAGTTGCTGGTTACTCTGGTTGGTAATTTTGTTAGACTACTTTTTTGTATGTGAGTAATGGATACTGTGATGTCCTGTGTTTAGAGTACTCATTAATTTGCTGGTTACTCTGTTTGGTAACTTTGTGTGTTTCTGGGAAAAGGGGAGTTTGAGCTAGCTGCCCTTGGGCATACATTTCCCGTAGAAAGAACTGTCTATAAACACTAGTTAGACCTGAGCGGACCACCCACTGTATTTTTTTATGAGTAGCAGTAGCCTAGCGGTTCTTGAGGCAGGCAAGATCAGTTTAGGGGTGTTTTACACTATTGTTTCATTTCTTGGGTCCTGCTCAGCCCTTTTTCCCAAACCTTTACCGTGTGTTCAGCAATAAACCATTTATGTTTGACGGTAGTTCATGGTTGTTATGTAATTTTTGTTCTCACTGTTCCATGTCACACTCCTAATTTGCATGATTTATGTTACGGGTCTCATGTCCATCCACCCTAGATGTTTAGAGCCACGGGGTTCGTAACACACTACCTTCCACTCTCTGGTCTTCCCTGCCGCCTCTGTGTAAGAGATAAACCCTGGATAAACCCTTCATGAAATGACCTGGTCTCATACCACAATACAGTTTATTAGCAACAGGCGTGGCGATGCAGCGAGACAGAGTAGACAGTAGTCACCAAGAAGCAGCAGGGACCGCTGGTTCACTTCAGACTGATTAGGCATGCAACCTCCGGGCTAATCCAGAAGCCTCTTTAACCACAGCAAATAACCACTCAAAAGGAGTCGGCTGAGTGCAGTTTTCAGTTCATCTCTCACAATTAAGCCTATGTGGTTCAGCTGGAAGTGGAGCTTGATTGTGTCTGCAGT
>NW_028158383.1:10000-38031 GCF_964263955.1 Coregonus lavaretus
ATTCCATTAGTAAATAAAGAGCTCTTGACCTCTGCGTGCATGACACCTCCGGTGTGCTCAAATGCTCTCTCAGTATAAAAGGGAAAATGCATGCAGAATTTGTTTGATTAGGCCTATTTTCAGTTACTTTATATATTTTTTGAAAGAGATAACTGTCTTATTTTGTCCAGCGCTTTCATCCATGCAGATATTTCTTTTGAAGTCACCTTGGCCCCGTTTGCAAAAACACATATTTCGACAAAGAGAAATCAGATAAATAATAATTATACAAATATATGTTTGGATTAAAAAGCAGAATATGTGATGACCTCAAACTATTCCGCCTAAAGCAAATGGTGTGCAATGCAGTATAGAATGCAGCCTTTTTGATCAACAGATGATCGTTTTGCATCACTGAAGTCTGCCTCGGAGTGTCAACAAGCGCTTTCAACAGTGCTTGTTATTGCAGAAACATGCTGGTGCATTGTAGCGCATGCTCCTGACGTGACCCACTGTCTGAAACCTTACACCCAGTCCAACGCCGAATTAGACCACAAATTATTATCACAGACAAACACTTCAGGAATTCATCATGTAAACATGATGTATTTCAGCAATAAGGCCCGAGGGGGTGTGGTATATGGCCAATATACCACGGCTAAGGGCTGTTCTTATGCACGACGCAACACGGAGTGCTCGGACACAGCCCTTAGCCGTGGTATATTGGCCATATATCACAAACCCCTGAGGTGCCTTATTGCTATTATAAACTGGTTACCAACGTAATTAGAGCAGTAAAAATAAATGTTTTGTCATACCCATGGTATACGGTCTGATATACCACGGCTTTCAGCCAATCAGCATTCAGGGCTCGAACCACCCAGACAAACACTTCAGGAATTCATCATGTAAACATAATATACAAGTCTAGTTTCTACGTATCTGATTTCTCTAGAAGGTTTAGACAAACATGGACCGTATTGTGTTAGGTCTTTATTCATTCTTTATTATGAAGTGAGACAAAATATCCGGTGCCATTGTGCTTTAAATAGTTCAAATACTAGGCATAAAAATCCCAGGGAAAATAACTCCAGAAATAAGATTAATTTGATTCTTTACAGTTTGTAGAAATATTAGATTCATCAAAGGGTTATGTACAAGGCGTCTTGTAATAAACAGTTATTTCCCTTTGATTAGCAATAGTACAAAAACAGCGGTTAGCCTATAGCTAACACAAGGCATTTCTACCTGAATCTACTTGTTGTGCTACTATCTTTAAAAAGTTGAAACGTTCGTAGTATAAGGAAGTGCTTTTATAAGATGAATGGACTTTATCGTGGCTAGAGTACGGTCATCTTGTTGTGTTGATAATTTTGAGCCCTGGTGCAGTGCAAGTGATCTCAGAAGTGACCCCTAAACTTGCCCACCTGTGAGAGACGTGATATGGGGTAGCTCCGCCAATGTTTGGGCCTGGGGCGTTCATTCCACAGACTTGGTGGTGAGATGTTCTGGATTGCTTGGAACTGTTCGATCAGCACCAAAAGTTCTAAGACTACGACAAATACGTGGCAGGCAGTGCATAACCATTTACAAAAGGACCCCTCCCTATCCCACCCCATGGGTTTATCCATTAAATACCACACTCACTGGCGTTTCCCTGATATTCAATGTGTATGACTACTAAGAGTATTGGCTAGAAGGATGATGTGTATTACAAATGTTATAGTTATTATGTTTTACAAATACCATGCATTATTGCTCTATAGTTTTTTATGATACGACTCCCAAGAAATATTGCCGCCGGATGCTATCTAGATTTTGGCAGAAATCCAAAGCTTCATTAAATTGGCATAGATTTCATTACTATCATGTTTTTTTTGCATGCAATAGATTTATAAAGTGGAAAATAAAAATATGAGGATATATAGAAAGTGTCAAATGCTTTGGCATATTCATGACGAAGGCTTGCAAAACAACAATAAATTAAAGTGCAAATTAAGATTCTAAACAAACATGAAATAAAATAAAATTCATGAATTAATAAATAGATATGACTACATAAATAAGTGAATGAATAAATAGGTTTACCTCAATGTTGAACACTTTTGTGGCCATTAACAGCAGTACAATATTGTCCAATACTTAAAAAGGTTTGACCTTTGAGAGAAATTAAGACATTTTCAATGTCCTGTGAGTTTGGCAAACACATTATATTTCGGCTCATAATACTTGAACAAATTGTTGTTGTTATAACGATCAAGGGAGGATAGCCCATGGAAACAAAAGTTTGGGTATAGGCTACATGAGTAATCCAACATGTCCTTAGTGATGCTGTTTGCTGCAGGAGGGGATAAAAACTGTGCTGTCACCATGGAACAGGTTGTCTAGGGAATAATATAGGGATAACGTTGGAAGAAGTTTCATTACGTGTTCCTGGTACTATGGAAGTCAATCGTCAATGGAGCTCATAGGCGAGAACTCGCCCTTAAAGCAGGCGGACTCGTAATGCTTGTTCAGGTAGGACTTTAGAGCAAAGGTCTTGTTGCATCTCTTGCACTTGTAGTGCTTGAAGGCGGAGTGCGTCTGCATGTGAGCGCGGAGATTGGAGCGGTCGGCGAACGCCTTTCCGCAGTGCGCGCATCCAAAGGGCTTCTCGCCGGTGTGTGACCTCATGTGACCCTGCAGCAGCCAAGGTCTACTGAAGGCCTTGCTGCATATGTCACACTTGTGCTTGAGGTCGTGGGTGAGCAGATGCATGGCCATGGCGGGCATGGACACGTACACCTTCCCACAGGTGGGGCACTTCTTGGCCATCTTGCTCTCCAGGCTCCGGTGGGTCTGTTTGTGCCGGCTCAGGTTGGAGGACGTGGCGTACGTCTTTCCGCACTCGTTGCACGTGTGACGCTGTATGGTCCTGGGGCTGCTGATGGCTTTTCTCCTCGACCTTCCATCGGTGATGAAGAAGGCGTCTACCGTGTAGCCCTCGCTCACGGCGGTGTCTCCGTTGATGTACCCGGAGGAGATCTCGGACTGGGGGCTGTCGGGCTGGTCCGAGTCCGGTGCTCCGTAGTCGCTGTGGATGCCATTGTAGATGGGGCTGGGAGAGGGGCCTTTTTCACTATGGATGCCATTGTCACTTTCGCCGTCGTAGACAGACGGGGTCATGTAGTCACTGATGTACCCTATAGCGTTGAAAAGAACAACAGACGGATTAAATGATTTGTGTGATTCGGCCTACATATGTTAACTGATGCAACAGTGCAATTCTCCCTAGTTGCAGGGCTTAATTTCTAACTCACAGCACTGAGCTATGCACCCTATTATTTCAGTAATTTACAGTTCCAGCAGAGGTGGGTTGAAAGACATTGACTTCTTGTGAAGGTCTTCTTTCTACATCACTCCACCAAAAAAATCAATATCTCTCCGTTTCAATTAGTGCGCTAACCCATTTAAAGACAAAGGCGGGAGGGGAATAACATCACTTCAGTTATAATTGCGGTTCCGACAAAGATCTTCTCAGAATATAGGTCAATGTGCACCACTGAATGTACACATAGTCTCACTTACATCCAGCGCCATGGTAGATAGGAATGTGGATGAATATTCTATAAATGTACTTCCGGAAAAAATACAGTCTGGATATGCAAATGCATGTGCACGCACTGTATTTTATAGAGCGTAAATAATGTCTTGAAACATGATCAAGCCTTCGTTTAAGAGACACACAGACTCTCTCTCTCTCTCTCTCTCTCTCTCTCTCTCGCTCTCTCTCTCTCTCCTTTCTGTCTCTGTGGGTGGCTATGGTAGTGGGCTTGGACTAATTATCCAAAGGGATACACTATAACTCCGTATTCTAATCTACAGTATCTTGCACACTTGTGGGTTGATGTAGCTCAACAGGGTTTTAACCTTGTGTGCTCCGCTGTAGAGCACTTGAAATATCCCTGCCTCTGAAAATGTGCGGAGTCGACAAAAATGCTAAATGTGACTGTTTTGAATAGAATGTGACCGCGGGTCAGCAAAGCTACAATAAGCACTTAGTATAGCCTACACATAGAATACCAAGCAATATAAGATAAACATTGTGTATGTAGATAAAAGGCGGTGTGGGCATATTAACGTCAAAGTCACAGGTTCTAACAGCTTTACCTTTTTCATGAAAGCGGAGGCTGAGGTCGGTCCTCGACCTGCCATAATGTCTCTCCAGATCAGCAGATGAGAAATCATCGAGCTTAACCTTTTTGACCAGAAAAGATCTTGGCATGGTTCTACGCTGCACAAAACAACACTCGTCCGGTGGTTCAATGGGTCACTCCTCATGCAAGGCGGGCGGGAAAGGGTCTGGCTGTATAGACGGGCGGAATCGCTTTTCAGCACGCCGATTTGTGTGATCAGATGCCAGCACAGGACGAAAAGCCTGAGACCCCTTCCGAATCCTCACGCTGCTACTCCTTCTTGAGCTGCTGGTTTATGTGCGACAGCGCCTTGTTCCGCTGGTCAGAAATGCAACTTCAGCACTGGATAGCTCCCTTTCAGTGCTGCGCGCATGTATAGGCAGGCAGGCAGGTTTCAGCACTGGACAGCACCCCTGCAGCGCGACAGTGAGAGATCCGTTCCTTCGCTCTTCTCCTCACTCTCTCTCTTCCTCGTGCAGCTGTCCTCAGTCTCCTCACAGTTCGACCCGAGAAAAGAGGCTGGTAACTGCTCCCAGGATTTGTCTCGTTTTAAACTTCAGAGAGCGTCCCTTTAATGGAGTATATCACAGTTCCCACTCATTGTATAAAGGATCGAAGAAAAAGTCACTCAGATGAAAACGCTGCCTCTAAGCTAGCTCCGGCTTCCCCCCCTTTCTCTCTCTCTCTCTCTCTCTCTCTCTCTCTCTCTCCGTGCTGCACTCAGTGAAGGTCTTGGGCTTTCTGAAGTCTGTTGATCAGCTGTTGGGATTTATATGCCTGCGATCATGTGGGAGACGGAGATGGAAGTGCTTAATTTAATCCATCAAAAAAAATCTCCTGGGACCAACGTTGAACTAGGATGATTTATGGACTTGGTGAGTCGTCCACGATTTCTTTTTTTCGTGTATAACAATCATGTTTTTTCATGGTGTTGATCATAATTTATTTTCAGTAAATCATCACAATAAATGCAACACTGTGATAGATAATAATAGTAGGCTATATGATATAATTGTATTAGTCCTGTAGGCCAATCATTTTATTTGTGTTCTATTTAGCTATATCGTTTTATGAGCATGTTTAGGATACTTTTTTAGGGGACAGTAAATTGACGTAAATTCATTTTTATTTGGCCAGCAAGGATGAGCTTTGCAGTTTAATGTTTTGAAAATAAAAGACTGCATCTTCCATCACAGTAATAACTTTTACAAACCCCCCGCTTACTCAACGTTTTCAAACCAACGCTGACGCTAACCACAAAATCAAAGGCTGGCTGTGGTCGGAGGCTTGCGGGTCACTTTTTTACATCACACTCTATAAACCAATGGTGTTCTCTTTATGCAAATCACAGGAGCTGGGTACCAGAAGGTATTTTTCCTCAATGATTCCTGCAGGAGCCATATGTGCGCAATTAACGGGGATCCAGGAGCAGTAGTATCCTTGGTTGTTTGACATCGTGTTCTTTTTGTTCTTTTCTGCAGCAGGACGCCTTTGTGTTTGTGTCAGCGCCGGGTTAGTCCCCCGCGTGCACCGTGCCATTGTATGGGCCACGTGCACTGCAGTCCGGATATGCTATAACCTACAAGTTATATACGACTTTAATACACATAGGCTACGCACATATTAGGCTACCATTATGTGTAGGCCCACTGTAGGTTATGCTTACCTTGGACAGAAATAGACATAGACCTACTGTAAATATATGTTAACCTTCATCAGAATTACGTAAGCATAATCTGTCTATTTTAGCCTATGTGTGAAGGTTATTGTTTGTATTAAATGTTTTGCCTCAGGTATATATCCTATGCTTTTCATGCTGATGATAGCAGTTCGTAACAACTGTAGACTCACACCTGACCCCTGTCTAACACACCGAATAGAGGGGACTAAAACAACCAAGCTCTATCCACAACACGGCGGAAACAGGGCATAAAATCACCTTGAATCTTTGCAATTAACAAACTCCA
Source organism: Coregonus lavaretus (assembly GCF_964263955.1). Classification (NCBI taxonomy): domain Eukaryota; kingdom Metazoa; phylum Chordata; class Actinopteri; order Salmoniformes; family Salmonidae; genus Coregonus; species Coregonus lavaretus. The sequence goes on from NW_028158383.1 coordinate 16,122, forward strand.
CAATACCATGCCTGAGGATAGCCGGGAGGGGGTGACCTGACTTGTTTATGGAAGGGGAGACAAGAGAGAACAGTCCATTCTGCTTGCGGCTCACCTCGCGCACAGAAAATTCCCGGGAACTGCTGAGTTCAGCTGAAAAAAAAAGGCATGACAAATATAGAAGCTCGCGCGCCTCTAATTTGCATAATACTAGTCTGGGGATGGTTCTGCAACACCCAAAATACTTGTCGGAATCCAAATCAAAAGGACTCATTGACATTTCATTCTCTCCTGTGAGTTTTAAACAAGAGATATTCAAATTAACTAGTTTTGTCATTCGGCAAATGTAAACAGAATGTCTCCTGGACCATTTTACAGAGGACAAAGAGAAGGTCAAGTGGTTTGTGGCATGATGTGTTAGTCAAAATAGAGATACATTTTATGGATAGGCAAGGCACCTGCATTCTCTCCAGCAACATGGTAGATCCCTGTAGGAGATGTCAAAATAATCCCAATAAAATATCCAGAACTTGTTCAACAGCAGATGTGCAGAGTATCTGCAGGCAGTCATGTCTATGTGCACAGTGCAAAGCAGAACACCAGTTAGTGTTAGTCAGTATACCAACAAACCTAGTGGAGAAAGGAATTTACTCCACAGCAATGAGTTTATCAATCATTTTGTTTCTATAATTATTAGAAATTCTATGAAAAATGTTAGGCCAGTGTTAACAAATGAACAATAGATTTGTACCAAATGTCACCCTACTCCCTAAATAGTGCACTATTTTTGACCAGATTCCTATGGACACTGATCAAAAGTAGTGCACTATAATGGGAACAGGGTGCAATTTGTGAAGCAGACAATGTTACTGGATCCAGCTGAACACAATATACTTTGGGGAGAGATGACCATGGCTGGGACTGATTAACAAAACCACCTCACTATGTACACCCAACCACCCATATCCTGTTTATTTCCTTTATTCTTATTGTGGTCATTTGCATCATGTTTATACTGTGTAAACATCACAACTCTGAAAATGCTTCATCTTCCACGTCAGTTCTTCATTACAAAGATAAAGAGGGTTTGTTTTCGCTCTTTTTATAAGTGGGTGAGAGGAGCGCTCTAAGCCCAATTATCTGCTATAAATCCAGTCCTTGGGATTTCACACAACTTCCTCTCTGAATAGCTAACCCTTAATTGTCCAGCCTAACGAGAGAGAAAACACACAGCGCATTGATGTTAATTGAATACAACTTCTACAACAATAACATTACAAAAACATGACAATAACATTACAACAACATTACAATAACATGATGTCATTTACACAAAGTCCATGTCATCCATCACCTGTCTACCCCCAGCTTGACCCTCAGACTCCCTCCTATATGTATCATCATCTGGTCCACCCACCACCACCACCTTCCACCGACCCCCTCTCCACCCCAGCTCCACCTCCCCTCCCTGGGCTTGGTTCCCACCTGGACTCCCTCCTATACGCATTTCCATCATCTGGTCCACCCACCAGCACTCTCCACCGACTTCTCTCCACCCAGCACCACCTTCCCTCCCTGGGCTTGGTCTCCACCTGGACATGGTCGGTGTGGTCCTGGTCCTGGGAGAGAAGGCAGCTGCAGAGCCTGTCTGACCTGCCCGTCTGCCTGCCCGTCTGCCTGCCCGTCTGCCTGCCACTACCCAGGCATGGCAGCTGGATGCAGGCAAGGTCCAGGGCAGAGGGAGCACCTTGATGGAGGGGTGGGTGTCCGGTGGGCGAGACCCACGGCTGTTTAATGAGAGACGTATGTGTGCGTGTGTGACACATTAACGATGGGCTCAGCTGACAGGACCATGGGTTAATTAACATATGTATATTGATACTGCCGGTTCACGGTATATGGTGATACCCTAATTATTTATGAAATGCATTAAAAGCTTCACTAAGCAAACAAAACATTGTTTTGGGGTAGAGTACTGGGTATAAAAGACATGGTCCATTTAAGATCTTGCACACAGGTAGCCTACTGTTATGGGGAAATGTATGTTCCCAAATTAGCATGTTCAGCTAGCTTTATTATGGTGGACATAATAACTGTACTGTAGACCAATAACCACACTTTGGAACTAAAACATAATCTATGGATTCGTCCCAAATGGCAGCCTATTCTCTATATAGTGCACTACTTTAGACCAGAGCCCTGGTCAAAAGTAGTGCACTATATAGGAAAAAGGGTGCCATTTGTTATGTATATCATTATCTATAGGATAAGGACAGCTACCTCCCCTACCAAAGCATTGAGTCATCACTACGGCTTCCCACTATATTATCAATGCCTGTAGATGCCACTGTCACCTCAAGAAGATTTAAAACAGCCTTAAAATCTCATCAGAAAAATGTCCCTTCCATGGTCAGACTATAGTATTGCATGGGCCAGTATCACAGACTTAGGGGCTTTGTCAGCGCTATAGGCCAGTAAAGGGATCGGGGGATCATGAAATATTAGAGGCCGCTGTATTGTCTCCCACCTTGAAGTAGCGCTGACATTTTGCTGAATCCTTTTCTTTGGGTAAAGTAACTTACCTTCTCTCACACCCATGCAGATATTATACTGGATATCTAGAGAGGTGGAATTGGTCCTCTGATGCCCCCTAAAACATATAGATTTCATAAATATGTAACTGAGGAGAAGGTTAGTGCCAGACATCCCAAATGACTATTGGATTGGAGCTGGGAATGGTTGCAGAGGTTTATGATGTAATGTTGGATGTTTACATTTTTTATTTTGTACCTTTATTTAACTAGGCAAGTCAGTTAAGAACACATTCTTATTTACAATGACGGCCTACGCCGGCCAAACCCGGACGACACTGGGCCAATTGTGCGCCGCCCTATTGGACTCCCATAAAGATAGTTCAGCCATCATGCGTCAGATGTCTTCTGTAAAATAGCTAGAGCAGCGTCATCAGTGACATCAGATAAACAGGCAAAACTGCTTCAAATGAATGAGAATCCTCATTAGAATCCCTAATTTAATAGCTGTAAGAAATTTGATGATGACGCAAGGGCAAAATATCACATTGTATCCAAATATACACAAACACAATTATAATGAGCGTTGTTGAGTCCACACTGTATCTTTTGGGGAAAATGTGGGCAATTATTTTGTGGGACAAAACTACTATCTTCCAAGATATATTTTATATTCTTTGTTCTTCTTTCTGTTTTACGGTGTAGCTGCTCTGTCCCTGTTGCCTTGATTTGTGATTCTATAATACTTTAGGTGTCACGATCGTCTGACGAATGAGACCAAAGCGCAGCGCGTTGAGTGAACATGACTTTATTAAATTAAAGTACTCAATGCCAAAACAACAAACAATGACGATTCGTAAAGTCCACAGTAACAAAGACTGACAAGGAACAAAAACCCACAACACTAAGGTGAACACTGACAGTTTAAATATGGCTCCCAATCAGAGATAACGAGCCGACAGCTGACACTCGTTACCACTGATTGGGAGTCACACGACCAAACAAGGAAACACAACCAAAACCAAACCAAACACAACAAAACGAACACACCCTGGCTCAACATACAAAGTCCCGGAGCCAGAGCGTGACAGTACCCCCCCCTAAAGGCGCGGACTGCGACCGCGCCTCAAAAACCCCAAACAGGGGAGGGCTGGGTGGGCATTACTCCTCGGAGGTGGCTCCGGCTCCGGGCTTGACCACCACCCTTCTTCAATCCCCCCGTAGCGCCCCCGGTCCGATCTGACCCAGCTGGTAGGATCTGGACTGACGACGCGCACCCCTGGCTTGGCGCGTGAGGCAGGAACGGACCGGACCTGGCTGACGATACGCACCCTAGGCTTGATGCGTGGAGCCGGACCGGGCCTCACCAGGCTGACGACTCGCATCCCTGGCTTGGTGCGAGTAGTAGGAATGGGCTGGATCAGGCTGACGGCTCGCACCCTTGGCTTGGTGCGAGTAGCAGGGACGAGCTGAACCAGGCTGACGACTCGCACCCTTGGCTTGGTGCGAGTAACAGGAACGGGCTGGACCAGGCCGACGACTCGTACCCCTGGCTTGGTGCGAGTAGCAGGAACGGGCTGGACCAGGCTGACGACTCGCACCCTTGGCTTGGTGCGAGTAGCAGGAACGGGCTGGACCAGGCTGATGACTCGCACCCTTGGCTTGGCGCGAGTAGCAGGAACAGGCCGGGCTGGGCTGGCGACGCACACCGTAGGTTTTGTGCGTGGAGCAGGAACAGGCCGGGCTGGGCTGGCGACGCACACCGTAGGCTTTGTGCCTTGAGCAGGAACAGGCCGGGCTGGGCTGGCGACGCACACCGTAGGCTTTGTGCGTTGAGCAGGAACAGGCCGGGCTGGGCTGGCGACGCACACCGTAGGCTTTGTGCGTTGAGCAGGAACAGGCCGGGCTGGGCTGGCGACGCACACAGTAGGCTTTGTGCGTTGAGCAGGAACAGGCCGGGCTGGGCTGGCGACGCACACCGTAGGTTTTGTGCGTGGAGCAGGAACAGGCCGGGCTGGGCTGGCGACGCACACCGTAGGCTTTGTGCGTGGAGTAGGAACAGGCCGGTCCATACTGGGAACACACACCACTGGCCTTAATCGGGGATCAGGAACGGGCCGGACCGGACTGGTAACACACCTCAGTCTCTCACGCCGTGCCTCAACTACTTCCCTCCCTCTACTCGCCAATGGCTCCCGTAATCCGGTAGCCTTCTCTCCACGTCTCCCTGTGGCAGCCTCCTGCTGCCCAGCCGCCCAAGCCATGTGCCCCCCCCAAAAAACTTTTTGGGGTTGCCTCTCGTCCTTCCGACGATGGCCCTGCTGACGCCGTTGCTCCTCTCTCAGTCGCCTCTCCACTGTTTTACTCCATGGCCGGCGATCCATCCCATCCAGGATCTCCTCCCAAGTCCAAGACCCTTTACCTTCCACAATCTCCTCCCATGTCCAGACCCTTGGCTCCTGGACACGCTGCTTGGTCCTGGTACGGTGGGTTTTTCTGTCACGATCGTCTGACGAATGAGACCAAAGCGCAGCGCGTTGAGTGAACATGACTTTATTAAATTAAAGTACTCAATGCCAAAACAACAAACAATGACGATTCGTAAAGTCCACAGTAACAAAGACTGACAAGGAACAAAAACCCACAACACTAAGGTGAACACTGACAGTTTAAATATGGCTCCCAATCAGAGATAACGAGCCGACAGCTGACACTCGTTACCACTGATTGGGAGTCACACGACCAAACAAGGAAACACAACCAAAACCAAACCAAACACAACAAAACGAACACACCCTGGCTCAACATACAAAGTCCCGGAGCCAGAGCGTGACATTAGGGCTATAGTGGCCATGCATCAGCCTCTGTCTGTGGGTTCACTGGAGTGTTGAAGTAAATTGCTTTCAGACTATCGGAAGTCTAAGTGTGCCAGAGAGCTGCTGCGGCGAGCAGGCTGCAGAGTAGAGGAGACATTCATTTACCTCGGAGTGGCATCTGAAGATTTCACCGGTAGAAAATACACACTCTGCTTTACCGGTGTTGACAAACGTTCACGTCCATTGATCTTTTATAAATTGTATCACAACGAAGGTTAAAGTACAACTGGAATACACGCGTGACTTTTCAGTCATTTCCAGACAGGTATCTAGTGACTCTGGGTGGCGTTGAATTTAGAGTCCTATATGTGTTAAGGAAACAAACTATTAAAAATTCTATCTGTTTATGATAATGGGGTGCAGGCGTATTAACCTAATGGTAACATGTATTGCATATCAAGCAGTCTAGACTGTCTATCTAAGCTGATCATGTGGGGTTTCATTCCACACAACACATGTGTCCTGTCTGCCAGGAGTATCTGACTGCCAGGTTCCCCATCTCATCCATCGCTTCAGCGCCCCTCTGCTGGGGGTACCCTCTGACCCCTCACCCCCTGACCCCCCATGCATGAGTGGTCATTAGGACTGACCTACGGGAGGGGGGGGTTTGGGGGGGTGTGTGTGTGTGTCTCCCATTACTCCCATGTCCATATGACTCTTTGTCCGCCCCATCCCCAAACGCCCACCACAGAGGTATGCGTAGCGTCTCATATATGGGCCTTCTCTTGAGAAAATCACCTATCAGTCTAATCTGGGCCAGTCTGGAGACTGGTCCGACATTCATCTTATTTGTCATAACGGTTCACTGGGGATGGGACCCCCACCAGCCCCCCTACCCCCCACTGTTTGGGGGGGTTCTCCCAGACCCCCTGTATCTCCCCCCGCCAGGGCCTGAACCTAATTAGATGTGAAAGTTAAAGAGGCTGAAATGAGGACAAAGGTAACATTATGCAGATTCATGTTTGATTTCCATTTTCCCCATTCAGTTCTGTTTTGTCGTGGAAAAATAAAAGGGGTTTGTGGTAGTAAAGGTTGAGTCTAACATTAAACAAAAACGTTGGTGTTTAATGTTTACATGATTGCTGTTAAGATAACGAACAAGGCTGTTGACTATCGCCCACTTCTACGGGACGATTCTTTAATCCCCTGGCTCCTCTGACCTTTAATTACCAACCACACAACATCCTCTAACTCCTCTTATCAGACAGAAAAGGCTCCCCATTATATGAGCTAGAGCGTAGCTAGATGACACACTCACACACACACACACACACACACACAGCCCAGCCGCTGTCATTAGCCTGAGATAGACAGAGAGACTGAGAGAGAGAGACTGAGAGAGAGACTGAGAGAGAGAGACAGAGAGAGAGAGACTGAGAGAGAGACTGAGAGAGAGACTGAGAGAGAGAGAGAGAGAGAGAGAGAGAGAGAGAGAGAGAGGGGGGGGGGGGGGGGGTATAGAAACATTCAGTCGATCACATCTTAATGAAGACCACATCAAGAGATTAGAATAAAAAAAGGCCAACTGGTAAATTGAGAGTACACATGTGGAGCTGGGAACTATAACCTCCTTTACATAGATCATGTCACCAGGGGAATCAAACCTAATTAGCATTTTTATTGCTGGAGCATTTGTATTGCACGCCCCACCCCTCCCTTCCCCACCACTCCCAGGCAGGCTGTTGTTCCGCCAGGCTGAAACCAGGGCCACGGCATGGAACGTGGAACCTAGAACCTAGAACCTGGAACCTAGAACCTGGAACCTAGAACCTGGAACCTTGTGATGCAGCCTCACTGCAGTGTCACCCAGGGCCCTGGGCATGGAACCTGGAACCTGGAACATAGAACCTGGAACCGGAACCTGTAAGCTGAGTTCTGACTCTGCCTCACTGCGTCACTTGTTCTCTGACTGCCTAGCTAGTAGAGACATACGTTGGCATGGAGATGAGAGCAGTTCAAAGTCAGAAAGTCACCACTGCTCAGTGTATGGATAGGTGTGATTATATGTGTTCTTGTTTTTATGGGTGTGAAAGTGTTTATATTTTTGGCTGGTGTATGTTTGTGTCTGCCTGCGTGCGTGCGTGTCTGCCTGCATGCATGCCAAAATAATGCATATCCTTCACGCTTTTCCTGAAAACAAAAAATAAAAACTCCTCTTGTACATAATGTGTGAATGGAATGAATGTGTGTGTGTGAGCTAGAGGGGTTTGGCATAGAGGCTGTGCAGAACTGCATCAGTCAAGCCAAAACCAATGGGGGAGAATAGAAGGATCTGAGCCTGAGCCCAAGGCAGCATCAACCCTTCAGATGAGAACAGAAAGGCCCTCTGTCACAGCGTGTTGTCCACACGGGGAAGAGTACACATCAGCGTGTGAGCAACAGTTTTTCCAGCCTGCCTCGCTCTGTTCGTTCCGCTTTTCGCTCCAGTGGGGGAGAGGAGCAAACGATGCGGCGGCGGAATCATATTACGCTCTGCTTGACTCTTTTCAATTAGTCAGCTTCTTCCCTTCTAGGCCTTTATTGCCTCCTCTCTCTCCTCCTACTCTACCTGAGGAAGACAGCATGTGGAATTCTATTGGGAGCTCAGCTCATTTTCCACCAATAAGACACGGCTGTTCGCCCACTTCCATCTTTTTCACAATTCTTTATTATTGTTGCTCTCAGGTTCTTTGTCAGTGAAATGGGTTTGGGGAGGTGAGGTGAGGTGGGGGTTTGGCTATTTAGTTCAGCAGCTATGAGCCTCACGGTCTTCAATTAGGGAGTCAAACAGGCTGTGTTCTTTCTCTCTCTCTCTCTGCTGCTCTGTAGTCAGTGGTGTTTTGTGCAGCGAGAGCCAATCTCATTATCCTCTAAATGTGAGTCTATCAGTGTCAAGAGGCAGACATCAGATATGGAGGAATGGGGGAGTAGGTTGCCCCTCGCACTGATTCTCTCTCTCTCTCTCTCTCTCTCTCTCTCTCTCTCTCTCTCTCTCTCTCTCTCTCTCTCTCTCTCTCTCTCTCTCTCTCTCTCTCTCTCTCTCTCTCTCTCTCTCTCTCTCTCTCTCTCTCTCTCTCTCTCTCTCTCTCTCTCTCTCTCTCTCTCTCGTCCTGTTTAGGACAGGGAGTGCATTAGGGCTAACAGGAGACAATTTTATGTGACATAAGGACTGACACAAGGCTACTATTACTGCTTGCCGTCTGTCTGTATGTATGGGTCTAATATCTTACAAACTACAGGGAAACATGAAGTTGAAGTCGTAGTACACAGAAGTGTCATGTAAAGCTTATGACATTTCATTTACAGTGTTTTTAATGAGAGCAATTCATTAATACTGGAAGGAAATAATGAAGGTCTCTATTTTTTTTACTTTGTCATGTTGTGCCTTGTGTGCAGCTAGCTTCTAATCTAAATCCATCCATTGGTTAATTCACTAAGGGCCCTTGTTGTCCCCTAAACAGTCTGTGGGCTGTGGCAGTGTAAGTGCCCTTGTTGTCTCACTGTGGCCTCCCCTGTAACCACTGTGGCCTCCCCTGTAACCACTGTGGGCCCCCTGTAACCACTGTGGGCCCCCTGTAATCACTGTGGGCCCCCTGTAATCACTGTGGCCCCCTGTAATCACTGTGCCCCCCTGTAATCACTGTGGCCCCCCTCTCTGTCTCTCTCGCTCGCTCTCTCTCTCTCTCTCTCTCTTACTCTCCACCCTCCCTCCCCCTCCCTCCCTCCAGATGGTTGAGGTGACACGGCCTGTCTGTCTCTGCGTGAGGGAGGACATGGAGAGACACACTCCATTAGACATACCTAGTGTACTGCACGGCCCCCTAACATCTCCATGTAAACATCTGCATGGACATGCCAGCCCAAGATGAATCACCACAGACAGACAAGAGGGTCACAGACTAAAATAGGATGTATCCCAAATGGCATCCCTGTTCCCTATATAGTTCACTACTTTTGACCAGGCCCCTTGGGGTAGTAGGTCACAATATAGGGAATAGGGTACCATTTGGGATTCATCCCATGACTCGAACACGTACTGAGTCTCGACCTCTGAGCAACCCTTCATAGCCTTCACAGTGTCAGCTACTAATAGAAATATAGAACACCTACTGCAATATTGCCCTACCAGTATGTACTGTATCACATTCAAACACATGGTGTGACATATTTGTCTTATATTTAATGAATAATGTTAGAATACTGGAGAAGCTCTGCAACATTGTACTGTCAAGGTTCAGATTGTAGTTCATGACCCCAATGACATGTGGACAGAAGGCTATCTGTACTTTTGTATCCAGTTGTTTTTGCGTGCAACAGAGAGAGGGGCCTGTTTTCAAAATGCAATTTGCATTTCATTTGTTACAGAAAGCCAGAATGCACCCTGGAGGCTTTCATATTCTGATATTCATAATGAAACATGCTGAAACGCCATTAAAGCCTGGCTATCATTATTTTATTGCCACAATATTTTTCCTCCCTAGTATGTGTGTGTGTGTGTGTGTGTGTTCTAACGAACAAACAGAATGACTGTCTTTTAGCGATTGCCGTTCAAATGGCCTATACACCACCATGGAAGATGTCTCAATACAATCACTTTGGTTGGTGTTTGTACAGACAGTACCGGGAGAGAACAGACCTGCCCATGACAGATTATGACAGAGCATGACAGAGTATGACAGAGTATGACAGAGTATGATAGAGTATGATAGAGTATGATAGAGCATGACAGAGTATGACAGAGTATGACAGAACATGACAGAGTATGACAGAGCATGACAGAGTATGATAGAGCATGACAGAGTATGACAGAGTATGACAGAACATGACAGAGTATGACAGAGCATGACAGAGTATGACAGAACATGACAGAGTATGACAGAACATGACAGAGTATGACAGAGCATGACAGACCATGACAGAGCATGACAGAGTATGACAGAGCATGACAGAGCATGACAGAGTATGACAGAGTATGACAGAGCATGACAGAGCATGACAGAGCATGACAGAGTATTACAGAGTATGATAGAGCATGACAGAGTATGACAGAGTATGACAGAGCATGACAGAGCATGACAGAGTATGACAGAGTATGACAGAGCATGACAGAGTATGACAGAGTATGACAGAGCATGACAGAGCATGACAGAGTATTACAGAGCATGACAGAGCATGACAGAGCATGACAGAGTATGATAGAGCATGACAGAGTATGACAGAGCATGACAGAGTATGACAGAGCATGACAGAGTATGACAGAGCATGACAGAGATAATAATAGGCCACAAAGCAGAATATCAGAACTAGAAAGTGCCAGTCATGTTTAAAACATCTCTTCCAGTGCTGTATTCATCTGACATGTTTAGAGCTCTATCTTATCTCTTGGGGTAACAATAACATGGCCCTGTGATGAACCTGGGGTTTAGCCTGTTAGTTCAGATGGATAAGCAGCTTTTCCACTAAACTGCTTGCTTTGTCTTTCCTCCCTAGACTGTGAGGGACCTACCACCCTCCCTCCTTTCAAGATGAGGTGCTACGAAAGGAGGACTGCGTCGCCCCTCAAGTTCTCCCTAGCTCTCCAATAACAAAGCGCTCCAGTTTCGCCTCAGGCACGACAACAGGGTAGGTGGTTCCACTCCCCCTCTCTCTCTCCTCTCTCCCAGGTAAACCACACACACACACTCACTCACACACACACACACACACACACGCATATACCAAATGCGCATACACATACACACTCATGCGTGCAAGCACACACACGACTGCAGTTCGCAGTGTTCACAAATGTTCACTCAATTTCACTTATCATTGCCAAGAGACCCATTTTAAACATCAATTTATATGGTCCATGCCCTATTAAAACATACTGTTATCTTAGACAGTTTTATATTTACTGAAGCAAAGGCAGGTTTAGTGAAAGTGCTGGCAAGTAGTTAGGTCTTTACTGTATTATCTGAAATTCATGTTTTGGCAATAAACACCCCAATACACACCCCGATACACACCCCAATAAACACCCCACTAAACATACCAATAAGCATATTCAATGCTTTAATTGTTTAAATTGACTAAGTCTGTCTAAACACAATGTCCTATGAGGCCAGTACAGGTTGAACGGCACCAGCTGGTTTCAGCACAGACACATCACATGACTTCCAAAAGGCTGAACTACATCTAGACATGAAAGCAGGAAGGCAGCAGACAGCTTGTTTCTTAAAGCCTGGCCAAATGGCTGCGGGGGGAGGGTTTGCTCACCGTCCCTCCATTCCGCCGTCCCTCCATTCCGCCGTCCCTCCATTCCTCCATTCCTCCGTCCCTCCATCCCTCCGTCCCTCCATCCCTCCATCCCTCCATCCCTCCGTCCCTCCGTCCCTCCATCCCTCCATCCCTCCATCCCTCCATTCCTCCATTCCTCCGTCCCTCCGTCCCTCCATTCCTCCGTCCCTCCATCCCTCCATCCCTCCATCCCTCCATTCCTCCGTCCCTCCGTCCCTCCGTCCCTCCATTCCTCCGTCCCTCCATCCCTCCATCCCTCCATTCCTCCATCCCTCCATTCCTCCGTCCCTCCATTCCTCCATTCCTCCATTCCTCTGTCCCTCCGTCCCCCCATCCATCCATCCCTCCGTCCCCCCATCCATCCATCCCTCCGTCCCTCCGTCCCTCCGTCCCTCCATTCCTCCATTCCTCCATCCCTCCGTCCCTCCATTCCTCCATCCCCCCGTCCCCCCGTCCATCCGTCCCTCCGTCCCTCCGTCCCTCCGTCCCTCCATTCCTCCATCCCTCCATTCCTCCGTCCCTCCATCCCTCCATCCCTCCGTCCCTCCATCCCTCCATTCCTCCGTCCCTCCATTCCTCCATCCCTCCGGCCCTCCATCCCTCCGGCCCTCCATCCCTCCATCCCTCCATTCCTCCGTCCCTCCATTCCTCTGTCCCTCCATCCCGCCGGCCCTCCATCCCTCCGGCCCTCCATCCCTCCATTCCTCCGTCCCTCCGTCCCTCCGTCCCTCCATCCCTCCGTCCCCCCATCCATCCGTCCCTCCGTCCCCCCATCCATCCATCCCTCCGTCCCTCCGTCCCTCCATTCCTCCATTCCTCCGTTCCTCCGTCCCTCCGTCCCTCCGTCCCTCCGTCCCTCCGTCCCTCCATTCCTCCATTCCTCCATTCCTCCATCCCTCCGTCCCTCCATTCCTCCATTCCTCCATCCCTCCATTCCTCTGTCCCTCCATCCATCCATCCCTCCGTCCCCCCATCCATCCATCCCTCCGTCCCTCCATTCCTCCATCCCTCCATTCCTCCATCCCTCCATCCCTCCGTCCCTCCATTCCTCCATCCCCCCGTCCCCCAATCCATCCATCCCTCCGTCCCTCCGTCCCTCCTTTCCTCCATCCCTCCATTCCTCCATCCCTCCATTCCTCCGTCCCTCCGTCCCTCCATCCCTCCATCCCTCCGTCCCTCCGTCCCTCCATTCCTCCATCCCTCCGTCCCTCCGTCCCTCCATTCCTCCATCCCTCCGGCCCTCCATCCCTCCGGCCCTCCATCCCTCTATCCCTCTATCCCTCCATCCCACCATCCCTCCGTCCCTCCATTCCTCCATCCCTCCATCCCTCCATCCCTCCATTCCTCCATCCCTCCATCCCTCCATCCCTCCATTCCTCTGTCCCTCCGTCCCCCCATCCATCCATCCTTCCGTCCCTCCATCCCTCCATCCCTCCATTCCTCCGTCCCTCCGCCCCTCCGTCCCTCCATCCCTCCATTCCTCCATCCCTCCATTCCTCCATCCCTCCATTCCTCCATCCCTCCATTCCTCCCTCCATTCCTCCATCCATTCCTCCATCCCTCCATTCCTCCATCCCTCCATTCTTCCATTCCTCCATTCCTCCATTCCTCCATCCATTCCTCCATCCCTCCATTCCTCTGCCCCTCCGTCCCCCCATCCATCCATCCCTCCGTCCCTCCATCCCTCCATTCCTCCGTCCCTCCGCCCCTCCGTCCCTCCATCCCTCCATTCCTCCATCCCTCCATTCCTCCATTCCTCCATCCCTCCATTCCTCCATCCATTCCTCCATCCCTCCATTCCTCCATCCTTCCATTCCTCCATCCCTCCATTCTTCCATTCCTCCATTCCTCCATCCATTCCTCCATCCCTCCATTCCTCCATCCATTCCTCCATCCCTCCATTCCTCCATCCCTCCATTCCTCCATCCCTCCATTCCTCCATCCATTCCTCCATCCCTCCATTCCTCCATCCATTCCTCCATCCATCCATTCCTCCATCCCTCCATTCCTCCATCCCTCCAAGTCATTGCTGTTGGTAAATCATCCGTCCCTCCACAGAGAGAGAAAGGGGTGCCTGCTTGTTTGTTTTGCGCTGTCTGTGTGTCTTTCAACACAGACACCCCTGGTGGGGGCTGGAGGGGGAACGTAACCCCCCCCAGCAGACTGCCAAAGGGCTAATCACAGAATAATAAACAAAGGGGGACACATGTGGCAGATTACTGGCCCCTCTTCTATATCCCAGACCCCCTGTTCATTTCACAGGCGCGCGCGCGTGCGTGTGTGTGTGTGTGTGTGTGTGTGTGTGTGTGTGTGTGTGTGTGTGTGTGTGTGTGTGTGTGTGTGTGTGTGTGTGTGTGTGTGTGAAGGGCGGCACAGCACCGATCCCCAACGGTAACCCCACCACCTCTCTCACCTACCCAACCCCAACTGGTGCAGGTGCTGGGGAGGCGGGGAGACAATTTCCAGCAGATGATCCACAGTCACAAAGCCTGTGGCCCCCATGGTCCATCAATACAGGGTGGAGTGGGTGGGAGGGGAGTCTGTAATTGACCGCCACTATCAATCACTGTTCACAGGCAGCAGGCTGGCTGCCGTGCGGAGCAGGTGCGAACGCGGCGGACGCCATTGGAGCCTAACGGCAGGGAGTGCTGGCGCTCGGGGAGACCCCACATGCCCGGCACTTCCCAACACTTTTCCAATTTGACGTAATTAGCTCACATACGGGCTTGAACCTGTGATCCAGGGAATGAGGGGGGGGGGGCCTGGGTGGGCCTGGGGTGGCCCCTCTGGTCTCTGCTGGGGATCAGCTGTGTTAACCCTCCCGTAACATCTAAACTCCTAATTCATTGCTACATTAACGGCATTGATTAACATACACTTATACACACCTCCCCTGCGCACACACACCACACACACACAAATGCACACACAGACTCGTGCATACACACACACACATACACATACACACACACACACACACACACACACACCATTATAGCAGGGGAATCCCCCTGTGATCTTTTTAAAGGGGAACCTTGATGGGAGGAGACCATCTCTCTGTGTCACACACACTCACACACTCTCACTCACACAGTTTCACTCACTAACCCCCACTCCATCTCATTATGGGGCCACTTTATAATTGGGAAGAGGATCACAGATGATCCACATGAAAGTTTACCACTGGGACACACTGGGAGCTACAAGCTACAGCCACTCTCCTTGTTGACCTGGGTTAAAATACATGTGTATTTGAGTACTTGTTATTTAAATACTCTGTTTTTTAAAGATTTGAATGGTTATAAGTAAAAACGAAATAGTTGACCAAATTGTATTTAAAAGTATTTACAAATAATTATTTCAAATACCTAGGTTAATGCATGGGAGTGTATTTGAGTCAGTGTATTTGAGTATTTTCAAATACTTTCCAAGTGTATTCCAAATATATACAGTATGTATTTTTTAATAAAGGTTATCTGAATGGCGCCGGAGAAGATGGCTGCCGTTTTACAGCCCTCTAACCAATTGTACTATTATGTGTGTTTTTTCGCATTATTTGTAATTTATTCTGTACATAATGTTTCTGCCACCATTTCTTATGACCAAAAAGAGCTTCTGGATATCAGGACAGCGATTACTCACCTCGTATTGGACGAAGATTTTTTCTTCAACGAGTCGGACGCGAAGGATATTCTACAGACACCCTACAAGGCCCAAATCCCCGTCATTCGCATGAGAAAGAGACGGAGATATCGTGGACGTTCAATTTTTGTTACATTACAACCTGTAATTTAAATGGATTTTTATTTGGATTTCATGCAATGGACATACACAAAATAGTCCAAATTGGTGAAGTGAAATAAAAAAAATAACTTGTTTCAAAAAAGTATAAAACATAAATAACAGAAAAGTGGTGCGTGCATATGTATTCACCCCCTTTGCTATGAAGCCACTAAATAAGATCTGGTGCAACCAATTACCTTCAGAAGTCACATAATTAGTTAAATAAACTCCACCTGTGTGCAATCTAAGTGTCACATGATCTCTCACATGATCTCAGTATATATACACCTGTTCTGAAAGGCCCCAGAGTCTGCAACACCACTAAGCAAGGGGCACCACCAAGCAAGCGGCACCATGAAGACCAAGGAGCTCTCCAAACAGGTCAGGGACAAAGTTGTGGAGAAGCACAGATCAGGGTTGGGTTATAAAAAAATATCAGAAACTTTGAACATCCCACGGAGCACCATTAAATCCAAGAATATGGCACCACAACAAACCTGCCAAGAGAGGGCTGCCCACCAAAACTCACGGACCAGGCAAGGAGGGCATTAATCTGAGAGGCAACAAAGAGACCAAAGATAAGGAGCTGCAAATCTCCACAGCAGAGATTGGAGTATCTGTCCATAGGACCACTTTAAGCTGTACACTCCACAGAGCTGGGCTTTACGGAAGAGTGGCCAGAAAAAAGCCATTGCTTAAAGAAAGAAATAAGCAAACACGTTTGGTGTTCGCCAAAAGGCATGTGGGAGACTCCCCAAACATATGGAAGAAGGTACTCTGGTCAGACGAGACTAAAATTGAGCTTTTTGGCCATCAAGGAAAACGCTATGTTTGGCGCAAACCCAACACCTCTCATCACCCCGAGAACACCATCCCCACAGTGGTGGCAGCATCATGCTGTGGGGATGTTTTTCATCGGCAGGGACTGGGAAACTGGTCAGAATTGAAGGAATGATGGATGGCGCTAAATACAGGGAAATTCTTGAGGGAAACCTGTTTCAGTCTTCCAGATATTATAGACTGGGACAGGGGTTCACCTTCCAGCAGGACAATGACCCTAAGCATACTGCTAAAGAAAAACTTGAGTGGTTTAAGGGGAAACATTTAAATGTCTTGGAATGGCCTAGTCAAAGCCCAGACCTCAATCCAATTGAGAATCTGTGGTATGACGTCAATATTGCTGTACACCAGCGAAACCCATCCAACTTGAAGGAGCTGGAGCAGTTTTGCCTTGAAGAATGGGCAAAAATGCCAGTGGCTAGATGTGCCAAGCTTATAGAGACATACCCCAAGAGACTTGCAGCTGTAATTGCTGCAAAAGGTGGCTCTACAAAGTATTGACTTTGGGGGGGAGAATAGTTATGCACACTCAAGTTTTCTGTCTTATCTCTTGTTTGTTTCACAATAAAAAACATTTTGCATCTTCAAAGTGATTGGCATGTTGTGTAAATCAAATGATACAAACCCCAGAAAAATCCATTTTAATTCCAGGTTGTAAGTCAACAAAATAGGAAAAATGCCAAGGGGCGTGAATACTTTCGCAAGCCATTGTAGGTCGGGGTGCCTTGTAAGGATCCGACGAAGAGCGAGTAAACTGACTCTTCCATCAATCCTGTTAGCCAATGTTCAATCATTTGAAAATAAATTGGACAACCTAAGATTAAGGTTATGCTACCAACGGGACATTAAAAACTGTAATATCTTATGTTTCACAGAGTCGTGGCTGAACGACGACATGGATAACATACAGCTGGCGGGATATACGCTACATCGGCAGGATAGAACGGCTGACGCCGGTAAGACAAGGGATGGCGGTCTGTCTATATTTGTAAACAACAGCTGATGCATAAAATCTAATACTAAGGAAGTCTCGACGTTTTGCTCGCCTGAGGTAGAGTATCTCATGATAAGCTGTAGACCACACTATTTACCAAGAGAGTTTTCATCTATATTTTTCGTAGCTGTCTATTTACCACCACAAACCGATGCTGGCACTAAGATTGCCCTCAATGACCTGTATAAGGCCATAAGTAAACAGGAAAACGCTCATCCAGAGGCAGCACTCCTAGTGGCCGGGGACGTTAATGCAGGGAAACTTAAATCCGTTCTACCTCATTTCTACCAGCATGTTAAATGTGCAACCAGAGGAAAATAAACTCTAGACCACCTTTACTCCACACACAGAGACGTGTACAAAGCTCTCCCTCGCCCTCCATTTGGCAAATATGACCATAACTCTATCCTCCTGATTCCTGTTTATAAATGAAAACTAAAGCAGGAAGCACCAGTGACACGGTTAATAAAAAAGTGGTCAGATGACGCGGATGCTAAGGTACAGGACTCTTTTGCTAGCACAGATGGAATATGTTCCGGGATTTTTCCGATAGCATTGAGGAGTACACCACATCAGTCACTGGCTTCATCAATAAGTGCATCGATGACGTCGTCCCCACAGTGAGCGTACGTACATACCCCAACCAGAAGCCATGGATTATAGGCAACATCCGCACTGAGCTAAAGGGTAGAGCTGCTGCTTTCAAGGAGCGGGACTCTAACCCGGACGCTTATAAGAAATCCCGCTATGCCCTCCGACTAACCATCAAACAGGCAAAGAGTCAATACAGTACTAAGATTGAATCGTACTACACCGGCTCTGAAGCTCGTCGGATGTGGCATTGCTTGCAAACTATTAGAGACTACAAAGTGAAGCACAGCCGCGAGCTGCCCAGTGACACAAGCATACCGGACAAGCTAAATCACTTCTATTCTCGCTTCGAGGCAAGCAACACTGAAGCATGCATGAGAGCATCAGCTGGCCAGACGGATTACTAGGACGTGTACTCCGAGCATGTGCTGACCAACTGGCAGGTGTCTTCACTGACATTTTCAACATGTCCCTGACTGAGTCTGTAATACCAACATGTTTCAAGCAGACCACCATAGACCCTGTGCCCAATAACACTAAGATAACCTGCCTAAATGACTACCGACCCATAGCACTCATGTCTGTAGCCATGAAGTGCTTTGAAAGGCTGGTCATGGCTCACATCAACACCATTATCCCAGAAACCCTAGACCCACTTACCGCCCCAACATATCCACAGATGTTGCACTCCACACTGCCCTTTCCCACCTGGACAAGAGGAACACCTACGTGAGAATGCCATTCATTGACTACAGCTCAGCGTTCAACACCATAGTGCCCTCAAAGCTCATCACTAAGCTAAGGAGCCTGGGACTAAACACCTCCCTCTGCAACTGGATCCTGGACTTCCTGACGGGCCGCCCCCAGGTGGTAAGGGTAGGTAACAACACATCTGCCACGCTGATCCTCAACACGGGGGCCTTTCAGGGGTGCGTGCTCAGTCCCCTCCTGTACTCCCTGTTCACCCATGACTGCATGGCCAGGCACAACTCCAACACCATCATTAAGTTTGCCGACGACACAACAGTGGTAGGCCTGATCACCGACAACGATGAGACAGCCTATAGGGAGGAGGTCAGAGACCTGGCTGTGTGGTGCCAGGATAACAACCTCTCCCTCAACGTGATCAAAAAAGAGGACTGAGCACGCCCCCATTCTCATCGACAGGGCTGTAGTGGAACAGGTTGAGAGCTTCATGTTCCTTGGTGTCCATATCTCCAACAAACTATCATGGTCCAAACACACCAAGACAGTTGAGAGTGCACGACAAAGCCTATTCCCCCTTAGGAGACTGAAAATATTTGGCATGGGTCCTCAGATCCTCAAAAGGTTCAACAGCTGCACCATCGAGAGCATCCTGACTGGTTGCATCACTGCCTGGTATGGCAACTACTCGGCCTCCGACCGCAAGGCATTACAGAGGGTAGTGCTTATGGCCCAGTACATCACTGGGGCCAAGCTTCCTGCCATCCAGGACCTCTATACCAGGCGGTGTCAGAGGAAGGCCCTCAAAATTGTCAACGACTCCAGCCACCCTAGTCATAGACTGTTCTCTCTGCTACCGCACGGCAAGCAGTACCGGAGCGTCAAGTCTAGGTCCAAAAGGCTTCTTAACAGCTTCTACCCCCAAGCCATAAGACTCCTGAACAGCTAATCATGGCTACCCGGACTATTTGCATTACCCCCCCACCCCACCCCACCCCAAACCCCTCTTTTATGCTGCTGCTACTCTGTTTATTATTTATGCATAGTCACTTTAACTCTACCCACATGTTCATATTACCTCAATTACCTCAACTAGCCGGTGCCCCCGCACATTGACTCTGTACCGGTACCCCCTGTATATAGCCTCCCTACTGTTATTTTTATTTTACTTTAATTATTTTTTATTTTTTACTTAACATTTTCTTAAAAACTGCATTGTTGGTTAAGGGCTTGTAAGTAAGCATTTCACTGTAAGGTCTACACCTGTTGTATTCAGCGCATGTGGCAAATAACATTTGATTTGATTCGATTTGAATGGTTATTTTGAAATGTATTGAAAAGTAATTGAAATACCTGAAATGGTATTTCAACCCAGGTCTGGAAACCAGGCCCATAATCATAAAGTGTCTAAGAGTAATACACTGTCATAAACTGCCCATGTAATCTGACTATGATCTAAAGGTCAAAACTGATCCTAAAACAGCACTCCTACCCTGAAAAGTTTTATGAAAATGGACCCAGATATCACAAAGTCATCCTGGGCAGGGCACTTTTATGTTTCAACACCATTTTGAGAGACAATAAAATAATTTAGTAAAAATAGATTGTGGCGATGTTGATGAGTTTGATCTCCAGAAAGGAAACCAGCACGGGCTCAGCAGCTCCAGCTGTTGTGTCTTGACAGTTTTAGAGACAGTTTCTGTCAGAGTTTTCTTTCAGTTAGGAACTGGAACCTCCTTTTCAATCTCTGAGTTCAGACAGAGCTAAGCGTCGACGCTAAGCGCTTCAATGAAAAATGGGTCTTTGTTGTCAAATAAATGACATCATTCTCTTTTGGATTTCTTTGTGCAATATCAACACTGATATCTGTCCTCTCACGTGTATCTCTGCCAAAGAGTGCATTCTTCTTGCGCACAAGAATAGCTAAGCCAGAACAAAACACATTTTACATAACACATAACAAAGCATACGGCTTTCAGTAACATTGTCATACAGCCTCATCAACTGGTTAACTCCCCTAACACCCTAAGTGGGCAGCAGCGGCAGACTACAAAACCAAAGCTGAGTGAAAATCTACATCTCAATGGATCTTTGCCACAGTAAGAAAATAAGAGATCTCCTCCCCCCACATCCATTTCCCATGATGCACTATGACTGTATCTCAAACAGAGGCCAATTTCAGAAGCGACATGACATTCCACTCCACAGCGCTGTGGGAGGGTGGAAGACAGGCCCTACCGAACAGCACAGCGCTGTGTGAGGGTGGAAGACAGGCCCTACAGAACAGCACAGCACTGTGGGAGGGTGGAAGACAGGCCCTACAGAACAGCACAGCACGGCGCTGTGGGAGGGTGGAAGACAGGCCCTACAGAACAGCACAGCACGGCGCTGTGGGAGGGTGGAAGGCAGGCCCTACAGAACAGCACAGCACTGTGGGAGGGTGGAAGACAGGCCCTACAGAACAGCACAGCACTGTGGGAGGGTGGAAGACAGGCCCTACAGAACAGCACAGCACTGTGGGAGGGTGGAAGACAGGCCCTACAGAACAGCACAGCACTGTGGGGGGGTGGAAGACAGGCCCTACAGAACAGCACAGCACTGTGGGAGGGTGGAAGACAGGCCCTACAGAACAGCACAGCACGGCGCTGTGGGAGGGTGGAAGACAGGCCCTACAGAACAGCACAGCACTGTGGGAGGGTGGAAGACAGGCCCTACAGAACAGCACAGCACTGTGGGGGGGTGGAAGACAGGCCCTACAGAACAGCACAGCACTGTGGGAGGGTGGAAGACAGGCCCTACAGAACAGCACAGCACGGCGCTGTGGGAGGGTGGAAGACAGGCCCTACAGAACAGCACAGCACTGTGGGAGGGTGGAAGACAGGCCCTACAGAACAGCACAGCACGGCGCTGTGGGAGGGAGGAAGACAGGCCCTACAGAACAGCACAGCCTACTCAGGAGGCACAGGAACACCTGTAAGTCCCGCGGTTGGTCTCTTTATTCTGGGTGGTGGGGGATGGACTGGAGGAGGGGGGTCTTTTAGTCTCAGTTAGTGTTGTGTAGTCTTTCAGGGTCCCTGCCTGCCCCTGCCCGTCCCAGCCTCCCTCCCTCCGCTGTGTGAGTCCGGAGCCTGATAATGACAGTGTGAGCAGTGTGTGGGGCCTCGCTTTACCGCTGCGCTGGAACACAGATATAATGACGCTTAACTGCTTCACTCCGCTGCTGTTGAGCTCATCGCCCCACTGTGCTGCCGAGTGCCAGGTGCTGCCGGAGAGAGAAGAGGAGAGGGGAGAGAGATGTAGGGAGAGGAGGAGGTCGTGTGTGTGTGTGTGTGTGTGTGTGTGTGTGTGTTGTA
>NW_028158382.1:5000-10000 GCF_964263955.1 Coregonus lavaretus
TTGAGCGGACACGGAGTGTGGGCCTGGAGGCATGGAGGTCGGGGACGCCCATGCAGTGAGCTGCAGTCTCAGTCCGAGTGAGAGATGGTTTGAGCGGGCAGGGAGTGTGGGCTTGGTGGTCGTGGTTCTGGAGCCCAGGCCATCCAGGGAGTGAGCTGCAGTCTGAGGCCGAGTGAGAGAGGGTTTGAGTGGGCAGGGAGTGTGGGCTTGGTGGTCGTGGTTCTGGAGCCCAGGCCATCCAGGGAGTGAGCTGCAGTCTGAGGCCGAGTGAGAGAGGGTTTGAGTGGGCAGGGAGTGTGGGCTTGGTGGTCGTGGTTCTGGAGCCCAGGCCATCCAGGGAGTGAGCTGCAGTCTCAGGCCGAGTGAGAGAGGGTTTCACTGGGCATGGAGTGTAGAGATGGAGGCAATGAGCTCCAGAGGTCACAAAGGTCAATGTGGGCCTGCATGGCTGTCAGCAGGGCCACAGAGAGAAGGCCCAAGTGAATAGGTGTGTCTGTGTGAGTGAGTGAACCTGTCTCATAGGGGGGCAGAGCAGGCATCCCCTTTGGGGGCTGTCTGCTCTGTCCCCCTTTTTTTTTGGCCTCCTATACCTCTGGAGGTCAAGGGAGTAAGCTGTACTCTCAAGCCCATGTGAGAGAGGCTTTTAATGGGAAGAGAGAGTTTAAAAAGAGGCATGGAGCTCCAGAGGTCACAAAGGTCAATGTGGGCCTGCATGGATGTCAGCAGGGCATGAGGGAGAAGGCCCAAGTGAATAGGTGTGTCTGTGTGAGTGAGTGAACCTGTCTCATAGGGGGGCAGAGCAGGCATCCCCTTTGGGGGCTGTCTGCTCTGTCCCCCTTTTTTTTTGGCCTCCTATACCTCTGGAGGTCAAGGGAGTAAGCTGTACTCTCAAGCCCATGGGAGAGAGGGTTTTAATAGGGAGAGAGTGATTAAAAAGAGGCATGGTGCTCCAGGGGAGTGAGCTGTACTCTCATGCCCATGGGAGATGCCCTTTACTAGGCAGGGAGTTTAGAACAAGGTGCATGGAGCTCCAGAGGTCACAAAGGTCAATGTGGGCCTGCATGGATGTCAGCAGGGCATGAGGGAGAAGGCCCAAGTGAATAGGTTTGTCTGTGTGTGTCTGTGTGAGTGAGTGAGTGAGTGTGTGTGTGAACCTTTCCCACAGGAGGGCAGCACTGTGCAGGCAGCTCCAATGGAGGCTGGCTGCTCTGTGCCCATGTATTATTTGTTCTCTCTCTCTCTCTCTCTCCCCTTTCTTCTGGCCTGCTGGGTCACTTTTGTGTGTGGAGGGCTGGACTCTGTCTCACCCATCCCAGCCATGGGCACCCAGAATGCCCATGTGTGAGTCAGGAGCCCTCCCCTGGTTCTCCTAGTGAAAATGACCTGTGGCGCCCCCCTGTGGATGGATCTTGGTGGGGGTGCTTGGACCCCTTCTTGGGGTCTCCTCCAAGCCAGCCATGCCGACCATGGGCACCCAAAACCCCCATGTGTGAGTGAACAGCCTCCCCAGTGTACCCATAGTGAAATCAGGCTTAAAGTGACCTGTGGCGCCCCCCTGTGGATGGATCTTGGTGGGGGTGCTTGGACCCCTTCTTGGGGTCTCCTCCAAGCCAGCCATGCCGACCATGGGCACCCAAAACCCCCATGTGTGAGTGAACAGCCTCCCCAGTGTACCCATAGTGAAATCAGGCTTAAAGTGACCTGTGGCGCCCCCCTGTGGATGGATCTTGGTGGGGGTGCTTGGACCCCTTCTTGGGGTCTCCTCCAAGCCAGCCATGCCGACCATGGGCACCCAAAACCCCCATGTGTGAGTGAACAGCCTCCCCAGTGTACCCATAGTGAAATCAGGCTTAAAGTGACCTGTGGCGCCCCCCTGTGGATGGATCTTGGTGGGGGTGCTTGGACCCCTTCTTGGGGTCTCCTCCAAGCCAGCCATGCCGACCATGGGCACCCAAAACCCCCATGTGTGAGTGAACAGCCTCCCCAGTGTACCCATAGTGAAATCAGGCTTAAAGTGACCTGTGGCGCCCCCCTGTGGATGGATCTTGGTGGGGGTGCTTGGACCCCTTCTTGGGGTCTCCTCCAAGCCAGCCATGCCGACCATGGGCACCCAAAACCCCCATGTGTGAGTGAACAGCCTCCCCAGTGTACCCATAGTGAAATCCGGCCTAAAGTGACCTGTGGCGCCCCCCTGTGGATGGATTCGGCTGTGGGTGCTTGGACCCCTTCTTGGGGTCTCCCCCAAGCTGGCCATGCCGACCATGGGCACCCAAAACCCCCATGTGTGAGTGAACAGCCTCCCCTGGGTCCCCATAGTGAAATCCGGCCTAAAGTGACCTGTGGCGCCCCCCTGTGGATGGATTCGGCTGTGGGTGCTTGGACCCCTTCTTGGGGTCTCCCCCAAGCTGGCCATGCCGACCATGGGCACCCAAAACCCCCATGTGTGAGTGAACAGCCTCCCCTGGGTCCCCATAGTGAAATCCGGCCTAAAGTGACCTGTGGCGCCCCCCTGTGGATGGATCTGGATGGGGGTGCTTGGACCCCTTCTTGGGGTCTCCTCCAAGCCAGCCATGCCGACCATGGGCACCCAAAACCCCCATGTGTGAGTGAACAGCCTCCCCTGGGTCCCCATAGTGAAATCAGGCTTAAAATGACATGTGGCGCCCCCCTGTGGATGGATCCGGCTGTGGGGTCTTGTACCCCCTCTTGGGGTCACCCCCAAGCCGGCCATGGGCACCCAAAACCCCAAAACCCCCATGTGTGAGTGAACAGCCTCACCTGTGTCCCCATAGTGAAATCAGGCCTAAAGTGACATGTGGCGCCCCCCTGTGGATGGATCCGGGTGGGGGTGCTTGGACCCCCTCTTGGGGTCTCCCCCAAGCCATGGGCAGCCAAATCCCCCATTTGTGAGTTAAGATCATCCCCTGGTTCCCCTAGTGAAATCAGGCCTAAAATGACCTCTGTGGCGCCCCCCTGTGGATGGATCCGGCTGTGGGGTCTTGGACCCCCTCTTGGGGTCACCCCCAAGCCAGCC
This sequence comes from Coregonus lavaretus, assembly GCF_964263955.1. NCBI lineage: Eukaryota > Metazoa > Chordata > Actinopteri > Salmoniformes > Salmonidae > Coregonus > Coregonus lavaretus. The sequence continues at coordinate 8,035 of NW_028158382.1, forward strand.
ATGGGCACCCAAAACCCCCATTTGTGAGTTAAGATCATCCCCTGGTTCCCCTAGTGAAATCAGGCTTAAAATGACATGTGGCGCCCCCCTGTGGATGGATCCGGGTGTGGGGTCTTGGACCCCCTCTTGGGGTCACCCCCAAGCCGGCCAAGGGCACCCAAAACCCCCATGTGTGAGGTAAGAGCCTCCCCTGGTTCTCCTAGTGTCCGCCGGCGTTTACCATATGGGGGTGTCTGACCACCACCCCAATCCGAGAAAAGTGCATCAAAATCGGCCTCCGTGAGCCAGGAGTCGGTCCCTGGTTCTCATAGTGTCAACCGGATGATTTCCATATGGGGGTGTCTGACCACCAACCCAATCCGAGAAAAGTGCATCAAAATCGGCCTTCCGGGAGCCAGGAGTCGGTCCCTGGTTCTCATAGTGTCAACCGGATGGTTTCCATATGGGGGTGTCTGACCACCAACCCAATCCGAGAAAAGTGCATCAAATCGGCCTTCCGGGAGCCAGGAGTCGGTCCCTGGTTCTCATAGTGTCAACCGGATGATTTCCATATGGGGGTGTCTGACCACCAACCCAATCCGAGAAAAGTGCATCAAAATCGGCCTCCGTGAGCCAGGAGTCGGTCCCTGGTTCTCATAGTGTCAACCGGATGATTTCCATATGGGGGTGTCTGACCACCAACCCAATCCGAGAAAAGTGCATCAAAATCGGCCTTCCGGGAGCCAGGAGTCGGTCCCTGGTTCTCCTAATGTCAACCGGATGATTTCCATATGGGGGTGTCTGACCACCAACCCAATCCGAGAAAAGTGCATCAAAATCGGCCTTCCGGGAGCCAGGAGTCGGTCCCTGGTTCTCATAGTGTCAACCGGATGATTTCCATATGGGGGTGTCTGACCACCAACCCAATCCGAGAAAAGTGCATCAAAATCGGCCTCCGTGAGCCAGGAGTCGGTCCCTGGTTCTCATAGTGTCAACCGGATGATTTCCATATGGGGGTGTCTGACCACCAACCCAATCCGAGAAAGTGCATCAAAATCGGCCTTCCGGGAGCCAGAGTCGGTCCCTGGTTCTCATAGTGTCAACCGGATGGTTTCCATATGGGGGTGTCTGACCACCAACCCAATCCGAGAAAAGTGCATCAAAATCGGCTTCCGGGAGCCAGGAGTCGGTCCCTGGTTCTCCTAATGTCAACCGGATGATTTCCATATGGGGGTGTCTGACCACCAACCCAATCCGAGAAAAGTGCATCAAAATCGGCCTTCCGGGAGCCAGGAGTCGGTCCCTGGTTCTCCTAATGTCAACCGGATGATTTCCATATGGGGGTGTCTGACCACCAACCCAATCCGAGAAAAGTGCATCAAAATCGGCCTTCCGGGAGCCAGGAGTCGGTCCCTGGTTCTCATAGTGTCAACCGGATGGTTTCCATATGGGGGTGTCTGACCACCAACCCAATCCGAGAAAAGTGCATCAAAATCGGCCTTCCGGGAGCCAGGAGTCGGTCCTGGTTCTCCTAATGTCAACCGGATGATTTCCATATGGGGGTGTCTGACCACCAACCCAATCCGAGAAAAGTGCATCAAAATCGGCCTTCCGGGAGCCAGGAGTCGGTCCCTGGTTCTCCTAATGTCAACCGGATGATTTCCATATGGGGGTGTCTGACCTCCAACCCAATCCGAGAAAAGTGCATCAAATCGGCCTTCCGGGAGCCAGGAGTCGGTCCCTGGTTCTCATAGTGTCAACCGGATGGTTTCCATATGGGGGTGTCTGACCACCAACCCAATCCGAGAAAAGTGCATCAAAATCGGCCTTCCGGGAGCCAGGAGTCGGTCCCTGGTTCTCATAGTGTCAACCGGATGGTTTCCATATGGGGGTGTCTGACCACCAACCCAATCCGAGAAAAGTGCATCAAAATCGGCCTTCCGGGAGCCAGGAGTCGGTCCCTGGTTCTCATAGTGTCAACCGGATG
>NW_028158382.1:22500-27500 GCF_964263955.1 Coregonus lavaretus
GGCAGCACTGTGCAGGCAGCTCCAATGGAGGCTGGCTGCTCTGTGCCCATGTATTATTTGTTCTCTCTCTCTCTCTCTCTCCCCTTTCTTCTGGCCTGCTGGGTCACTTTTGTGTGTGGAGGGCTGGACTCTGTCTCACCCATCCCAGCCATGGGCACCCAGAATGCCCATGTGTGAGTCAGGAGCCCTCCCCTGGTTCTCCTAGTGAAAATGACCTGTGGCGCCCCCCTGTGGATGGATCTTGGTGGGGGTGCTTGGACCCCTTCTTGGGGTCTCCTCCAAGCCAGCCATGCCGACCATGGGCACCCAAAACCCCCATGTGTGAGTGAACAGCCTCCCCAGTGTACCCATAGTGAAATCAGGCTTAAAGTGACCTGTGGCGCCCCCCTGTGGATGGATCTTGGTGGGGGTGCTTGGACCCCTTCTTGGGGTCTCCTCCAAGCCAGCCATGCCGACCATGGGCACCCAAAACCCCCATGTGTGAGTGAACAGCCTCCCCAGTGTACCCATAGTGAAATCAGGCTTAAAGTGACCTGTGGCGCCCCCCTGTGGATGGATCTTGGTGGGGGTGCTTGGACCCCTTCTTGGGGTCTCCTCCAAGCCAGCCATGCCGACCATGGGCACCCAAAACCCCCATGTGTGAGTGAACAGCCTCCCCAGTGTACCCATAGTGAAATCAGGCTTAAAGTGACCTGTGGCGCCCCCCTGTGGATGGATCTTGGTGGGGGTGCTTGGACCCCTTCTTGGGGTCTCCTCCAAGCCAGCCATGCCGACCATGGGCACCCAAAACCCCCATGTGTGAGTGAACAGCCTCCCCAGTGTACCCATAGTGAAATCAGGCTTAAAGTGACCTGTGGCGCCCCCCTGTGGATGGATCTTGGTGGGGGTGCTTGGACCCCTTCTTGGGGTCTCCTCCAAGCCAGCCATGCCGACCATGGGCACCCAAAACCCCCATGTGTGAGTGAACAGCCTCCCCAGTGTACCCATAGTGAAATCCGGCCTAAAGTGACCTGTGGCGCCCCCCTGTGGATGGATTCGGCTGTGGGTGCTTGGACCCCTTCTTGGGGTCTCCCCCAAGCTGGCCATGCCGACCATGGGCACCCAAAACCCCCATGTGTGAGTGAACAGCCTCCCCTGGGTCCCCATAGTGAAATCCGGCCTAAAGTGACCTGTGGCGCCCCCCTGTGGATGGATTCGGCTGTGGGTGCTTGGACCCCTTCTTGGGGTCTCCCCCAAGCTGGCCATGCCGACCATGGGCACCCAAAACCCCCATGTGTGAGTGAACAGCCTCCCCTGGGTCCCCATAGTGAAATCCGGCCTAAAGTGACCTGTGGCGCCCCCCTGTGGATGGATCTGGATGGGGGTGCTTGGACCCCTTCTTGGGGTCTCCTCCAAGCCAGCCATGCCGACCATGGGCACCCAAAACCCCCATGTGTGAGTGAACAGCCTCCCCTGGGTCCCCATAGTGAAATCAGGCTTAAAATGACATGTGGCGCCCCCCTGTGGATGGATCCGGCTGTGGGGTCTTGTACCCCCTCTTGGGGTCACCCCCAAGCCGGCCATGGGCACCCAAAACCCCCATGTGTGAGTGAACAGCCTCCCCTGTGTCCCCATAGTGAAATCAGGCCTAAAGTGACATGTGGCGCCCCCCTGTGGATGGATCCGGGTGGGGGTGCTTGGACCCCCTCTTGGGGTCTCCCCCAAGCCATGGGCAGCCAAATCCCCCATTTGTGAGTTAAGATCATCCCCTGGTTCCCCTAGTGAAATCAGGCCTAAAATGACCTCTGTGGCGCCCCCCTGTGGATGGATCCGGCTGTGGGGTCTTGGACCCCCTCTTGGGGTCACCCCCAAGCCAGCCATGGGCACCCAAAACCCCCATTTGTGAGTTAAGATCATCCCCTGGTTCCCCTAGTGAAATCAGGCTTAAAATGACATGTGGCGCCCCCCTGTGGATGGATCCGGGTGTGGGGTCTTGGACCCCCTCTTGGGGTCACCCCAAGCCGGCCAAGGGCACCCAAAACCCCCATGTGTGAGGTAAGAGCCTCCCCTGGTTCTCCTAGTGTCCGCCGGCGGTTTACCATATGGGGGTGTCTGACCACCACCCCAATCCGAGAAAAGTGCATCAAAATCGGCCTCCGTGAGCCAGGAGTCGGTCCCTGGTTCTCATAGTGTCAACCGGATGATTTCCATATGGGGGTGTCTGACCACCAACCCAATCCGAGAAAAGTGCATCAAAATCGGCCTTCCGGGAGCCAGGAGTCGGTCCCTGGTTCTCATAGTGTCAACCGGATGGTTTCCATATGGGGGTGTCTGACCACCAACCCAATCCGAGAAAAGTGCATCAAAATCGGCCTTCCGGGAGCCAGGAGTCGGTCCCTGGTTCTCATAGTGTCAACCGGATGATTTCCATATGGGGGTGTCTGACCACCAACCCAATCCGAGAAAAGTGCATCAAAATCGGCCTCCGTGAGCCAGGAGTCGGTCCCTGGTTCTCATAGTGTCAACCGGATGATTTCCATATGGGGGTGTCTGACCACCAACCCAATCCGAGAAAAGTGCATCAAAATCGGCCTTCCGGGAGCCAGGAGTCGGTCCCTGGTTCTCCTAATGTCAACCGGATGATTTCCATATGGGGGTGTCTGACCACCAACCCAATCCGAGAAAAGTGCATCAAAATCGGCCTTCCGGGAGCCAGGAGTCGGTCCCTGGTTCTCATAGTGTCAACCGGATGATTTCCATATGGGGGTGTCTGACCACCAACCCAATCCGAGAAAAGTGCATCAAAATCGGCCTCCGTGAGCCAGGAGTCGGTCCCTGGTTCTCATAGTGTCAACCGGATGATTTCCATATGGGGGTGTCTGACCACCAACCCAATCCGAGAAAAGTGCATCAAAATCGGCCTTCCGGGAGCCAGGAGTCGGTCCCTGGTTCTCATAGTGTCAACCGGATGGTTTCCATATGGGGGTGTCTGACCACCAACCCAATCCGAGAAAAGTGCATCAAAATCGGCCTTCCGGGAGCCAGGAGTCGGTCCCTGGTTCTCCTAATGTCAACCGGATGATTTCCATATGGGGGTGTCTGACCACCAACCCAATCCGAGAAAAGTGCATCAAAATCGGCCTTCCGGGAGCCAGGAGTCGGTCCCTGGTTCTCCTAATGTCAACCGGATGATTTCCATATGGGGGTGTCTGACCACCAACCCAATCCGAGAAAAGTGCATCAAAATCGGCCTTCGGGAGCCAGGAGTCGGTCCCTGGTTCTCATAGTGTCAACCGGATGATTTCCATATGGGGGTGTCTGACCACCAACCCAATCCGAGAAAAGTGCATCAAAATCGGCCTTCCGGGAGCCAGGAGTCGGTCCCTGGTTCTCCTAATGTCAACCGGATGATTTCCATATGGGGGTGTCTGACCACCAACCCAATCCGAGAAAAGTGCATCAAAATCGGCCTTCCGGGAGCCAGGAGTCGGTCCCTGGTTCTCATAGTGTCAACCGGATGATTTCCATATGGGGGTGTCTGACCACCAACCCAATCCGAGAAAAGTGCATCAAAATCGGCCTCCGTGAGCCAGGAGTCGGTCCCTGGTTCTCATAGTGTCAACCGGATGATTTCCATATGGGGGTGTCTGACCACCAACCCAATCCGAGAAAAGTGCATCAAAATCGGCCTTCCGGGAGCCAGGAGTCGGTCCCTGGTTCTCCTAATGTCAACCGGATGATTTCCATATGGGGGTGTCTGACCACCAACCCAATCCGAGAAAAGTGCATCAAAATCGGCCTTCCGGGAGCCAGGAGTCGGTCCCTGGTTCTCATAGTGTCAACCGGATGATTTCCATATGGGGGTGTCTGACCACCAACCCAATCCGAGAAAAGTGCATCAAAATCGGCCTCCGTGAGCCAGGAGTCGGTCCCTGGTTCTCATAGTGTCAACCGGATGATTTCCATATGGGGGTGTCTGACCACCAACCCAATCCGAGAAAAGTGCATCAAAATCGGCCTTCCGGGAGCCAGGAGTCGGTCCCTGGTTCTCATAGTGTCAACCGGATGGTTTCCATATGGGGGTGTCTGACCACCAACCCAATCCGAGAAAAGTGCATCAAAATCGGCCTTCCGGGAGCCAGGAGTCGGTCCCTGGTTCTCCTAATGTCAACCGGATGATTTCCATATGGGGGTGTCTGACCACCAACCCAATCCGAGAAAAGTGCATCAAAATCGGCCTTCCGGGAGCCAGGAGTCGGTCCCTGGTTCTCCTAATGTCAACCGGATGATTTCCATATGGGGGTGTCTGACCACCAACCCAATCCGAGAAAAGTGCATCAAAATCGGCCTTCCGGGAGCCAGGAGTCGGTCCCTGGTTCTCATAGTGTCAACCGGATGGTTTCCATATGGGGGTGTCTGACCACCAACCCAATCCGAGAAAAGTGCATCAAAATCGGCCTTCCGGGAGCCAGGAGTCGGTCCCTGGTTCTCCTAATGTCAACCGGATGATTTCCATATGGGGGTGTCTGACCACCAACCCAATCCGAGAAAAGTGCATCAAAATCGGCCTTCCGGGAGCCAGGAGTCGGTCCCTGGTTCTCCTAATGTCAACCGGATGATTTCCATATGGGGGTGTCTGACCACCAACCCAATCCGAGAAAAGTGCATCAAAATCGGCCTTCCGGGAGCCAGGAGTCGGTCCCTGGTTCTCATAGTGTCAACCGGATGGTTTCCATATGGGGGTGTCTGACCACCAACCCAATCCGAGAAAAGTGCATCAAAATCGGCCTTCCGGGAGCCAGGAGTCGGTCCCTGGTTCTCATAGTGTCAACCGGATGGTTTCCATATGGGGGTGTCTGACCACCAACCCAATCCGAGAAAAGTGCATCAAAATCGGCCTTCCGGGAGCCAGGAGTCGGTCCCTGGTTCTCATAGTGTCAACCGGATGGTTTCCATATGGGGGTGTCTGACCACCAACCCAATCCGAGAAAAGTGCATCAAAATCGGCCTTCCGTGAGGCA
>NW_028158382.1:40000-45030 GCF_964263955.1 Coregonus lavaretus
CATGGGCACCCAGAATGCCCATGTGTGAGTCAGGAGCCCTCCCCTGGTTCTCCTAGTGAAAATGACCTGTGGCGCCCCCCTGTGGGATGGATCTTGGTGGGGGTGCTTGGACCCCTTCTTGGGGTCCCCCCCAAGCCAGCCATGCCGACCAAGGGCACCCAAAACCCCCATGTGTGAGTGAAAAGCCTCCCCTGGGTCCCCATAGTGAAATCCGGCCTAAAGTGACCTGTGGCGCCCCCCTGTGGATGGATCCGGCTGTGGGGTCTTGGACCCCTTCTTGGGGTCCCCCCCAAGCCAGCCATGCCGACCAAGGGCACCCAAAACCCCCATGTGTGAGTGAAAAGCCTCCCCTGGGTCCCCATAGTGAAATCCGGCCTAAAGTGACCTGTGGCGCCCCCCTGTGGATGGATCCGGCTGTGGGGTCTTGGACCCCTTCTTGGGGTCCCCCCCAAGCCATCCATGCCGGCCATGGGCACCCAAAACCCCCATGTGTGAGTGAACAGCCTCCCCTGGGTACCCATAGTGAAATCAGGCTTAAAGTGACCTGTGGCGCCCCCCTGTGGATGGATCTTGGTGGGGGTGCTTGGACCCCTTCTTGGGGTCTCCTCCAAGCCAGCCATGCCGACCATGGGCACCCAAAACCCCATGTGTGAGTGAACAGCCTCCCAGTGTACCCATAGTGAAATCAGGCTTAAAGTGACCTGTGGCGCCCCCCTGTGGATGGATCTTGGTGGGGTGCTTGGACCCCTTCTTGGGGTCTCCCCAAGCCAGCCATGCCGACCAAGGGCACCCAAAACCCCCATGTGTGAGTGAACAGCCTCCCCAGTGTCCCCCCAGTGAAATCAGGCTAAAGTGACCTGTGGCGCCCCCCTGTGGATGGATTCGGCTGTGGGTGCTTGGACCCCTTCTTGGGGTCTCCCCCAAGCCAGCCATGCCGACCAAGGGCACCCAAAACCCCCATGTGTGAGTGAACAGCCTCCCCTGGGTCCCCATAGTGAAATCCGGCCTAAAGTGACCTGTGGCGCCCCCCTGTGGATGGATCCGGCTGTGGGGTCTTGGACCCCTTCTTGGGGTCCCCCCCAAGCCATCCATGCCGGCCATGGGCACCCAAAACCCCATGTGTGAGTGAACAGCCTCCCCTGGGTACCCATAGTGAAATCAGGCTTAAAGTGACCTGTGGCGCCCCCCTGTGGATGGATCTTGGTGGGGGTGCTTGGACCCCTTCTTGGGGTCTCCTCCAAGCCAGCCATGCCGACCATGGGCACCCAAAACCCCCATGTGTGAGTGAACAGCCTCCCCAGTGTACCCATAGTGAAATCAGGCTTAAAGTGACCTGTGGCGCCCCCTGTGGATGGATCTTGGTGGGGGTGCTTGGACCCCTTCTTGGGGTCTCCCCCAAGCCAGCCATGCCGACCAAGGGCACCCAAAACCCCCATGTGTGAGTGAACAGCCTCCCCAGTGTCCCCCCAGTGAAATCAGGCCTAAAGTGACCTGTGGCGCCCCCCTGTGGATGGATTCGGCTGTGGGTGCTTGGACCCCTTCTTGGGGTCTCCCCCAAGCCAGCCATGCCGACCAAGGGCACCCAAAACCCCCATGTGTGAGTGAACAGCCTCCCCTGGGTCCCCATAGTGAAATCCGGCCTAAAGTGACCTGTGGCGCCCCCCTGTGGATGGATCCGGCTGTGGGGTCTTGGACCCCTTCTTGGGGTCCCCCCCAAGCCATCCATGCCGGCCATGGGCACCCAAAACCCCCATGTGTGAGTGAACAGCCTCCCTGGGTACCCATAGTGAAATCAGGCTTAAAGTGACCTGTGGCGCCCCCCTGTGGATGGATCTTGGTGGGGGTGCTTGGACCCCTTCTTGGGGTCTCCTCCAAGCCAGCCATGCCGACCATGGGCACCCAAAACCCCCATGTGTGAGTGAACAGCCTCCCCAGTGTACCCATAGTGAAATCAGGCTTAAAGTGACCTGTGGCGCCCCCCTGTGGATGGATCTTGGTGGGGGTGCTTGGACCCCTTCTTGGGGTCTCCCCCAAGCCAGCCATGCCGACCAAGGGCACCCAAAACCCCCATGTGTGAGTGAACAGCCTCCCCAGTGTCCCCCCAGTGAAATCAGGCCTAAAGTGACCTGTGGCGCCCCCTGTGGATGGATTCGGCTGTGGGTGCTTGGACCCCTTCTTGGGTCTCCCCCAAGCCAGCCATGCCGACCAAGGGCACCCAAAACCCCCATGTGTGAGTGAACAGCCTCCCCTGGGTCCCCATAGTGAAATCCGGCCTAAAGTGACCTGTGGCGCCCCCCTGTGGATGGATCCGGCTGTGGGGTCTTGGACCCCTTCTTGGGGTCCCCCCCAAGCCATCCATGCCGGCCATGGGCACCCAAAACCCCCATGTGTGAGTGAACAGCCTCCCTGGGTACCCATAGTGAAATCAGGCTTAAAGTGACCTGTGGCGCCCCCCTGTGGATGGATCTTGGTGGGGGTGCTTGGACCCCTTCTTGGGGTCTCCTCCAAGCCAGCCATGCCGACCATGGGCACCCAAAACCCCCATGTGTGAGTGAACAGCCTCCCCAGTGTACCCATAGTGAAATCAGGCTTAAAGTGACCTGTGGCGCCCCCTGTGGATGGATCTTGGTGGGGGTGCTTGGACCCCTTCTTGGGGTCTCCCCAAGCCAGCCATGCCGACCAAGGGCACCCAAAACCCCCATGTGTGAGTGAACAGCCTCCCCAGTGTCCCCCCAGTGAAATCAGGCCTAAAGTGACCTGTGGCGCCCCCTGTGGATGGATTCGGCTGTGGGTGCTTGGACCCCTTCTTGGGGTCTCCCCCAAGCCAGCCATGCCGACCAAGGGCACCCAAAACCCCCATGTGTGAGTGAACAGCCTCCCCAGTGTCCCCCCAGTGAAATCAGGCCTAAAGTGACCTGTGGCGCCCCCCTGTGGATGGATTCGGCTGTGGGTGCTTGGACCCCTTCTTGGGGTCTCCCCCAAGCCAGCCATGCCGACCAAGGGCACCCAAAACCCCCATGTGTGAGTGAACAGCTCCCCTGGGTCCCCATAGTGAAATCCGGCCTAAAGTGACCTGTGGCGCCCCCCTGTGGATGGATCCGGCTGTGGGGTCTTGGACCCCTTCTTGGGGTCCCCCCCAAGCCATCCATGCCGGCCATGGGCACCCAAAACCCCCATGTGTGAGTGAACAGCCTCCCCTGGGTACCCATAGTGAAATCAGGCTTAAAGTGACCTGTGGCGCCCCCCTGTGGATGGATCTTGGTGGGGGTGCTTGGACCCCTTCTTGGGGTCTCCTCCAAGCCAGCCATGCCGACCATGGGCACCCAAAACCCCCATGTGTGAGTGAACAGCCTCCCCAGTGTACCCATAGTGAAATCAGGCTTAAAGTGACCTGTGGCGCCCCCCTGTGGATGGATCTTGGTGGGGGTGCTTGGACCCCTTCTTGGGGTCTCCCCCAAGCCAGCCATGCCGACCAAGGGCACCCAAAACCCCCATGTGTGAGTGAACAGCCTCCCCAGTGTCCCCCAGTGAAATCAGGCCTAAAGTGACCTGTGGCGCCCCCCTGTGGATGGATTCGGCTGTGGGTGCTTGGACCCCTTCTTGGGGTCTCCCCCAAGCCAGCCATGCCGACCAAGGGCACCCAAAACCCCCATGTGTGAGTGAACAGCCTCCCCTGGGTCCCCATAGTGAAATCCGGCCTAAAGTGACCTGTGGCGCCCCCCTGTGGATGGATCCGGCTGTGGGGTCTTGGACCCCTTCTTGGGGTCCCCCCCAAGCCATCCATGCCGGCCATGGGCACCCAAAACCCCCATGTGTGAGTGAACAGCCTCCCTGGGTACCCATAGTGAAATCAGGCTTAAAGTGACCTGTGGCGCCCCCCTGTGGATGGATCTTGGTGGGGTGCTTGGACCCCTTCTTGGGGTCTCCTCCAAGCCAGCCATGCCGACCATGGCACCCAAAACCCCCATGTGTGAGTGAACAGCCTCCCCAGTGTACCCATAGTGAAATCAGGCTTAAAGTGACCTGTGGCGCCCCCCTGTGGATGGATCTTGGTGGGGGTGCTTGGACCCCTTCTTGGGGTCTCCCCCAAGCCAGCCATGCCGACCAAGGGCACCCAAAACCCCCATGTGTGAGTGAACAGCCTCCCCAGTGTCCCCCCAGTGAAATCAGGCCTAAAGTGACCTGTGGCGCCCCCTGTGGATGGATTCGGCTGTGGGTGCTTGGACCCCTTCTTGGGGTCTCCCCCAAGCCAGCCATGCCGACCAAGGGCACCCAAAACCCCCATGTGTGAGTGAACAGCCTCCCCTGGGTCCCCATAGTGAAATCCGGCCTAAAGTGACCTGTGGCGCCCCCCTGTGGATGGATCCGGCTGTGGGGTCTTGGACCCCTTCTTGGGGTCCCCCCAAGCCATCCATGCCGGCCATGGGCACCCAAAACCCCCATGTGTGAGTGAACAGCCTCCCCTGGGTACCCATAGTGAAATCAGGCTTAAAGTGACCTGTGGCGCCCCCCTGTGGATGGATCTTGGTGGGGGTGCTTGGACCCCTTCTTGGGGTCTCCTCCAAGCCAGCCATGCCGACATGGGCACCCAAAACCCCCATGTGTGAGTGAACAGCCTCCCCAGTGTACCCATAGTGAAATCAGGCTTAAAGTGACCTGTGGCGCCCCCCTGTGGATGGATCTTGGTGGGGGTGCTTGGACCCCTTCTTGGGGTCTCCCCCAAGCCAGCCATGCCGACCAAGGGCACCCAAAACCCCCATGTGTGAGTGAACAGCCTCCCCAGTGTCCCCCCAGTGAAATCAGGCCTAAAGTGACCTGTGGCGCCCCCCTGTGGATGGATTCGGCTGTGGGTGCTTGGACCCCTTCTTGGGGTCTCCCCCAAGCAGCCATGCCGACCAAGGGCACCCAAAACCCCCATGTGTGAGTGAACAGCCTCCCCTGGGTCCCCATAGTGAAATCCGGCCTAAAGTGACCTGTGGCGCCCCCCTGTGGATGGATCCGGCTGTGGGGGGTCTTGGACCCCTTCTTGG
>NW_028158381.1:0-23921 GCF_964263955.1 Coregonus lavaretus
GAAGACATGCCCTTAAGAACCCATGACCCATTTTCTCAGCCTATACCGCTTCCTGGGTGAGAGGACACTAAACCCCTCATTCTTCATCACGTGTTGTACTGACCTTACAAACCTTCCAGGATCAATCAAATAAGACTCCAGCAGAACCTTATTTTTCCCCTTTAGTCTCCATCAGGAACCTAGAAAGTTCTCTCACCGTATATACTGGGCCCTCAGCCTGACTGGCTGTCAACTATGGATCCAATGAGCCGTCTGAAAACGATACCGCCTTGTCCTCCGCTCCCGCAGACTCACCTCCCCCCTCTTCCTCCTCCTCCATTGGCACGGTACCGTCCTCCTCCTCCCCAGTCTCTGCCCCCCTGCACTTCCCCCCTGATCAGAGCCTCTTCCCCAATGACAGGCAATATTTCCTGGGATGAGCCCACCAAGCCTTCGCCCACCGGAGTCTCTGTTACTACAGAAACCTGCCTCAGCTCATGTAGCCCAGCTGCAACCCTCCCCACCACCGCTTTCTCCACGGCCTGCGCACCACCACTTGACCCTGCTCTACTCTCCTCCTTCCTGGTACCACCACCACTTGACCCTGCTCTACTCTCCTCCTTCCTGGTACCACCACCACTTGACCCTGCACTACTCTCCTCCCTCCTGGTACCACCACCACTTGACCCTGCTCTACTCTCCTCCCTCCTGGTACCACCACCACTTGACCCTGCTCTACTCTCCTCCTTCCTGGTACCACCACCACTTGGCCCTGCTCTACTCTCCTCCCTCCTGGTACCACCACCACTTGACCCTGCACTACTCTCCTCCCTCCTGGTACCACCACCACTTGACCCTGCTCTACTCTCCTCCCTCCTGGTACCACCACCACTTGGCCCTGCTCTACTCTCCTCCCTCCTGGTACCACCACCACTTGACCCTGCTCTACTCTCCTCCTTCCTGGTACCACCACCACTTGACCCTGCTCTACTCTCCTCCTTCCTGGTACCACCACCACTTGACCCTGCTCTACTCTCCTCCTTCCTGGTACCACCACCACTTGACCCTGCTCTACTCTCATCCCTCCTGGTACCACCACCACTTGACCCTGCTCTACTCTCCTCCCTCCTGGTACCACCACCACTTGACCCTGCTCTACTCTCCTCCTTCCTGGTACCACCACCACTTGACCCTGCTCTACTCTCCTCCTTCCTGGTACCACCACCACTTGACCCTGCTCTACTCTCCTCCCTCCTGGTACCACCACCACTTGACCCTGCTCTACTCTCCTCCCTCCTGGTACCACCACCACTTGACCCTGCTCTACTCTCCTCCCTCCTGGTACCACCACCACTTGACCCTGCTCTACTCTCCTCCCTCCTGGTACCACCACCACTTGACCCTGCTCTACTCTCCTCCTTCCTGGTACCACCACCACTTGACAACTTTCATGTTTTGAAATTATACTTCATTACTATAATGATTATCAATACGCCTAAACATTAATTCAGTCACCTCTGGTCGACAAAAACTTATTTTCCTAGTACATTAATTGTCAAATTCATCAACCAGCATCGAGCACTCTGCCTTCTCACGCAAGCGAGGGGCATGTTGAGGTAAATATGCTAACCGCCAAGGTTGCATTATGTCATTTATTGGTGGGCTGGAAGATGCAGTGTTTTTTCTTTTCTATTCAGAGGCTATTTACTCCCAATATGAGATAATTTTATATATTAGGTTTTTATAATGCATGTTTACTAGGGTTGAGGTTAGCGCATCTGAGTAGGGATTATTTGGGTTCAATACCTGTCCTACCTATCAATCATATTGCTGCTTGTAGCCTATAACTGATGATCCCCACACTAGAAACACCCAAAACTATCTGTGCTAGCAAACCCTGTGTTCCACCCCTCCCCTGTGTAACCTTGAAGTTTGTTAAGAAACAAACACTTGTCTACGAAAAGAGACATGTTTAACGGATTCCGGTTGGCACCCAGCCGAGAGCACACGGAAACCACTTGCAAATTTACCAAAACTAACCAACTACTTGGGGTCTGTTCGGAAGCAATAAACGGAGGCAGATTAGCCACCACAACTCTTATCGAAAGAGGCGACATCTGCACCAACACACCCCTCACAACAAGACAAACCTTTTTCATTAACACAACCACCGCCTTGTTCATTCTGGATGCAGAGTCCAGATGTTCCGCTCCAACCTGTTCGCCGACCATGAGCAAAACTTCCTCCACACCTTTCTCCGGAACGGACCCGAAGCGACAGCGTTTCTTCTCCACTCGGTTGAGGCCATCACGCCGCCCTAACAAACTACCCCTACTCCCCCCTCAACTCTAAACGATAAACAGTGGAAACCAATAAACAAACCCTCAAACCATGAGAAAATATATTCAGAAAATACGCAAGAACCAAAAGAAAAAAGAATAGTAGCCCTCCTCACGAACCACAAATCTCTCACACAACCAACTTCTTCTTCTATGATATAATGGCGGTCCACAAACCAACGTTAAAGGTGCATGCCGCCACCTACTGTGCTGGAGTGTGTGGTCAATCACGGTTTCCAACATTTCTAAATCCTCCTACCTAACTCAGTACTTCTGAGAAAATAAAGAAGAGCCCTACTAACTTCTAATAGACCCCCCCCCCATCCCCCAAATCCCTTCCAAACCCCCCCAACCCCGTCCAACCTCAATGACCCTACACTTCAATCTTTCCCTCTCTTCAACATACTTACAACAATATAACAACACATGCTCCACCGTTTCATCGACCATACCCTCCACACTCAAACCATTCCCATGCTTGCCAACCAGATGTAATGACGAGGTCAATGTACAATGTCCTAAGCGCAATCAAGTAAACACCACCTCTTCCTTCCTAATCTGACTTTTGAATCTTGGTCCATCGACCTTTCTGTAAAACTGTCAACTATTCATATAAATGCCGGCCCTTGTGCTCAGAGTACCATCTCTTCTGCCACACATCTATCAACATGGCTCTGATCTTACATTTGGCCTCACCTCTACCCAGTGGAACATTAATATCAATTATATCTAGTTTCAAAGCTCTTTTAGCTAACTGGTCTACAATTTCATTCCCTTCCACACCCGAATGTGCTGGGACCCAGCAGAATCTCACTATTACACCCATTCTCTCAATTCTCCATAATAACATTAATACCTCCAATAGCAGGTCACTCCTATTGTCGTCCTGATCAGAGCTCTATAAATATCCATCAACAATTGTCTGTCAGCACCCTATTCATAACCAGAGACCCACACAACCAACTACCATGAAAGTTAATGAATGAGAGAGATATGAACATCGTTACAATACTGTACATAGACATAATGTAACGGTTCTTCTTCTTTGGTGTTTAACAGCGGTTGGCATCCAATATGTTGTATTACCGCCCCCAACTGGACTATAATATAAATCCATTATACTTTGTGATACAAAATGGGAAAAGGGGAAATTATAATAATAATAAAAAAACACCCTTCCAACTAACCCTACACTCATTAAATACCCACTACCCCATTCCACTACTTTGACCCTATCTGCTCCTGCACCATGCCAACGGCCTGGGAGGACGGGACACCACCACTCAACACACCCTGTAACTCTTCTGAAGTCTAATCTTGTATGCCCAAATACTTCTCTGCAGCTGCCATCACAATATCCATTTTCTGTGATTGACAATCCATTTCTGCGGTATAGTTGATAACCATTGCTATGAACTCTAAGAAGCTAACTTTACTAAAGCATATATCACTCGTTGGCCTATCCCTCTGTGCTGGCACAGATCTACTACTGACAGGGATCCTCTCAGGATCTCTCACCCTTGACCCATCCTCCTCTACTTCCTTCACTGTCTCAGCATACGACACATTCTGCACTACTCTGACTCTAGCCACCTCAACCTGCCTCTCTCGCACCGGACACTTCCGATCCCCAGCCACATGGGCATCCCTACAGTTGACACACAACTTTATCCATCGAAACTACACAATCCTCTATCCCATGCCCTCCTGCACACTTCCCACTTCTTGGAATCTCCCTCCTACAAACTGCTGCAACATGACCATAAACGTTGCACCTGAATCAGTGCAGTGGATTCGGCACAAAAGCTCTAACAGGATAACTGATATATCCTAACATGACTTTGTCGGGTCAAAACTCAAAAGGACTGACAGTGACTCCTATGTTTCATCACGCTCACCACCGGGTCTGCGTCGCACCAAACGGCGGGCATCACAAACACCAGGAATCTTCAACTTTAATTGCTCCACCTCCACACTTAACGCTACCCCAGAAATCACTCCTTTCAATGGTGTCCTGTTCCTAAGAGAGAAGCAAGAAACAGATCTTGACCCAAGTTGCGTGACACGGAGCGCCCACTCCCTCTGGTCAGAAGAAACACAAACAAATATCACAAGTCCACTACAGGTTACCTTCACTGATTCAACTGCACCCAACTCCTTTCCCACCCACCCTGAAACTACAAATGGATCTGCCAAAAGGTATGGATCCACTTTCTCCAACAATGTAACTCCTACTGCACCAGATTCTTCTTTATCATGTCCATTGATGCCAGGCTCTGGTTCTGAGCTCTTCACCACACCTTCTATTTCACTTAACTCTCCCTCATTCATTTCCATTTCACCTCCAGAACTCGGTCTGGCTTACGGCTCACTCTGTTTGCACTTGAATTATAACATTTGAAAGTCTCTATTCCTTTGGAACTTTTGTGAGTGAAATGATTGTTTATTTCACTTTTGTTTATTATCTATTTCACTTGCTTTGGCAATGTAAACATATGTTTCCCATGCCAATAAAGCCCTTTGAATTGAATTGAATTGAGAAAGAGAGCGAGAGAGTGCCTTGCAAAAGTATTCATCCCCCTTGGCGTTGTTCCTATTTTTTTGCATTACAACCTGTAACTTAAATTGATTTTTATTTGGATTTCATGAAATGGACATACACAAAATAGTCCAAATTGGTAAAGTGAAATGACAAAAATAACTTGTTTAAAAAAAATTCAAAAACATTAATAACGGAAAAGTGGTGTGTGCATATGTATTCACCCCCTTTGCTATGAAGCCCCTAAATAAGATCTGGTGCAACCAATTACCTTCAGAAGTCACATAATTAGTTAAATAAAGTTCACCTGTGTGCAATCTAAGTGTCACATGATCTGTCACATGATCTCAGTATATATACAGTGGGGAAAAAAAGTATTTAGTCAGCCACCAATTGTGCAAGTTCTCCCACTTAAAAAGATGAGAGAGGCCTTGTTACGGTCCGGCACTGTTGGTCCTGTTCCTGCTGGTTTTCCTTTCCCTTTTTTTCCCCTGTGTGTGTTGTTTGTGTCTGTCTCCCCCTGCTGTGCAGCCCAGGCAGAGGATCTAGATCAGGGGGCGTGGCCATTCTCTCACAAGATCAGTTACATCAAGCTGCAGCTCATTGTCACCAATCAAGCAGCAGTTATCTACCCGGGCTGGACACCTCTCCAGCGCCAGTTCGTTCCTACACTACCTGTGGTAACTTGGCCCGTACAAGCACTCTCAGTTTAGTTGTACTCTCTCAGTACTATTGTTGTTCCTGCTACGTTTGTAACCTGTCTCTCCTTCGACCAGATCCCGTCTGATCCTGCTGCCTGCCTGCCTGCCATTCCCACGCCGCAACCTGCTCCTCTGTTTGCCTGATATCCTCGTCATCCAGCTCTCAGGACTACTGGCTCTCCACCACACTCAGCTCCTACTCCGGCCTGAAGCTACTCCACCCTGAACTGCTTCTCTCTGCCTAAGCACGTTGAATAAAACTACATCCTAATTCACTCTCTTTGTCCGTGTGTCCGTCTCTGCACCTGAGTCCCCCACCCAACCTAATAGAACGAACTGGCCATACATGGACTCAGCAGAGATGCCACATGGAACAACGGGTGATGGCGTACAACACGCCCTCCATGCACAGGGAATGCTATTGGGACAACACGACCAACTCATCCGGACTCTTTTGGATAACAACCAGCAGTTGTTGGATCAAGTATCTCATCTCACCTCTCAGGTAGCTAAACTGGTAACACTCACTACCCTTCCTCCCTCTGCTTCTCCTCCGCCTGTTCCTCCTACAGTGGCTCCAGGCTCGGCTTCCGCTCCTGCCCTTCGGGAACCCCCTACAACCGCACCCGAACCTTTTACCGGGGACCTGAACAAATGCCGTGGTTTCCTGCTTCAGTGCCGCTTGGTGTTCCAACAGAAGCCCCTGTCTTTCTCCACGGAATCCTCAAAGGTACATTACGCACTGGGGTTAATGAGGGGCAAAGCTTTGATTTGGGCAGAAGCGGCTTGTTCTACTCAGCAGATTGCCAGCCTGTCGTTTGACGATTTTTCTTCTCAATTGAAAGTTGTGTTTGATCACCCGGACTATGCCGGGACCGCCACAAAGAGACTATTGAAGCTACGACAGGGTATGGGTAGCGTGGCTGAATACGCCATTGATTTTTGGACCTTGGCAGCCGATTCCAAGTGGAACGACGAAGCTCTTCAGGGAGCGTTTGTTAACGGTCTAAGTGACACGATTAAGAATGAACTAGCTGTTCGTGAGGAGCCTGCTAACCTTCATGTTCTCGTTTCCCTTGCTACACGAATTGACAATAGGTTACGGGAGAGGAGACAGGAGAGGGGCGGTCGGGTCCACACCTCTAACGGAGCTCCCTCGCTTTCTGCAGCCCGAGCTACACCACCACTCGGACACCGCCCACACACCTCAGCGGATCCCTCCACGGAACTAGACGAGCCCATGCAGCTGGGCCGTGCTCGTCTGTCCCATGTCGAAAAGGAACGGCGCATACGGGCTGGTGAGTGCATGTACTGTGGGGACCGCACTCATTTCCTGGTTAACTGTCCGGTTCGCCCAAAAAGACAAAGCTCGCAGGTAAAAGTGGGCGTACTTGCGAGTGCTACACCTGACTCAATGCCCACAGCACCCCGTCTAGTTATCCCAGCTACAGTCCAGTTCAGGAATCTGTCTCTCCCATTAGCTGCTCTCATTGACTCTGGTGCTGAGGATAATTTTGTTGACGTTAACCTGGTCACTCAGGCTGAGATCCCTGTTAAGCCCCTGCCTAAGCCTATAACAGTAACCGCTATAGACGGCCGTCAGTTTGCCAACATCACCCACCAAACTGTCCCCGTTTCTCTCATGCTGTCCGGCAATCACAAAGAAACCATCCAGTTTAAAGTAGTCTCCTCCTCGGCCTCCCCCCTTATCCTCGGTTTCCCTTGGCTTAGCCTTCACAACCCCCATATTGACTGGCAAAACCACAAGATACACAGTTGGAGCACTCACTGCCATTCTGCTTGCCTTGGGTCGGCTATTCCGCCCTCGGTAGGTTCCCCTGCTTCCCCTGTCAAAACCCCAGACCTCTCTTCAGTCCCTGAGGAGTACTTGGACCTGGCTGAGTTTACAGCCAATGAAGACTCCAGCAATCCTGAACCTGTTCTGCCCGCTTCCTGTTTGGTGGCGGCGGTTCACTGGGAAATCGAGTCCCTCGTCCGATCGGCACAAGAGTCGGAACCTGGACCGGCCGATGGCCCCCCCGACCTTCTCTATGTTCCCGCAGCAGTGCGGCCGCAAGTGCTCAACTGGATCCACACCTCGCGCTTCTCCTGCCACCCTGGTATGAACCGTACACTGTCGCTACTGAAGAGGCACTTTTGGTGGCCATCCGTCGAGACTGACGTCCGGGAGTACGTGGCGGCCTGCTCCATCTGTGCCCAAAATAAGGCTTCCCACCGGGCTCCTTCGGGCCTGCTGCGGCCTCTCTCAGTCCCGAGTCGTCCTTGGTCTCACGTGGGCTTGGACTTCGTCACTGGACTTCCTATGTCTGAGGGTAATGACACCATACTCACCATCGTGGACAGATTCTCTAAATCTGCCCATTTTGTTGCATTACCAAAATTACCATCTGCCAGTGAGACAGCCGACCTCTTTGTCCTACATGTATTCCGTCCCCATGGAATACCTGTGGACATAGTGTCCGATAGAGGTCCACAGTTCATTTCTCGGGTATGGAAGGAGTTTTGTTCGGCTCTGGGTGCCTCTGTCAGTCTCTCATCAGGTTTCCATCCCCAGTCCAATGGCCAGACTGAGAGGACCAATCAGGACCTGGAGGCTGCTCTACGCTGTGTGACATCCCAGAACCCGTCCACCTGGGCCAAACATCTCCCGTGGGTCGAATATGCCCACAATTCCCTCACCTCATCTGCCACCGGCCTCTCTCCATTTGAGGCGGCTTTGGGGTACCAACCGCCATTGTTCCCATCTCAGGAAAGGGAGTTAGCCGTCCCGTCAGTTCAGGATAACCTTCGTCGCTGCCGCAAGGTGTGGGTGGACACCCGTGAGGCCCTTCTACGGACAGCAGAGCGTAACAAGAGAGTGGCGGACAGGCACAGGGTAGTCGCTCCCCAGTTCCAGCCTGGTCAGCGAGTCTGGCTCTCCTCCAGCAACATCCCCCTGCGCACTGACTCCCGTAAGCTGTCGCCCCGGTATTTGGGTCCTTTCGAGATCGAATCCATCATCAACCCTTCGGCTGTTCGGTTGAAGCTTCCCCAGGCCATGAGAGTCCATCCTACATTTCACGTGTCCCAGCTGAAGCTGGTCTCCTCTAGCCCTTTGTGTCCGCCTGTGGATCCCCCTCCGCCACCGCGGATTATTGACGACCATCCAGCCTACACGGTGCGGAGACTGCTGGACGTCCGGAGGCGTGGTAGAGGGCTTCAGTACCTGGTGGACTGGGAGGGATACGGTCCCGAGGAGAGGTCCTGGATTCCCCGACGATTTATACTGGATCCGCAGCTAGTGGCTGACTTCCATAGGGACCACCCTGACAAGCCGGGTGGGTCGCCGGGTGGCGCCCGTTGAGGGGGGGGTACTGTTACGGTCCGGCACTGTTGGTCCTGTTCCTGCTGGTTTTCCTTTCCCTTTTTTCCCCTGTGTGTGTTGTTTGTGTCTGTCTCCCCCTGCTGTGCAGCCCAGGCAGAGGATCTAGATCATGGGGCGTGGCCATTCTCTCACAAGATCAGTTACATCAAGCTGCAGCTCATTGTCACCAATCAAGCAGCAGTTATCTACCCGGGCTGGACACCTCTCCAGCGCCAGTTCGTTCCTACACTACCTGTGATCCCGTCTGTTCCTGCTGCCTGCCTGCCTGCCATTCCCACGCCGCTACCTGCTCCTCTGTTGGCCTGATATCCTCGTCATCCAGCTCTCAGGACTACTGGCTCTCCACCACACTCAGCTCCTACTCCGGCCTGAAGCTACTCCACCCTGAACTGCTTCTCTCTGCCTAAGCACGTTGAATAAAACTACATCCTAATTCACTCTCTTTGTCCGTGTGTCCGTCTCTGCACCTGAGTCCCCCACCCAACCTAATAACGACACCATTCTCAGTCGTTTAAGCTAGCAAACCATTAGGTAACTCAAAAAAAATGACTACCTCGAAATCGTCACGCTATTCCTGTGGCATAAGTGAGTCTTTCAATTTGAACCAAACAAGCTGCTAAATCTTCCAGTCTACATCACAAAACAAACACTGGCTGCAGTATCTGTCTAAGCAACACATACCAACAGTTGAATTACACTCAGAAACCCAGATTTTACTCTATGCCATTGACCCAATGCTATTGAAATGACAAAGAAATCCCGCAAATAGCCCATTTACAATGGTTTGTCGTCTTAACATCTGATCCATAATGAAATTCCTTCACTTCCTCACCATAGCACCTCAATGATAATATATTTAATGGAAACCCTTAATTGGCTTTGTACTATGTTATAAGTTAGGTTTATAAATTCCAGTCCTTATGGGCAGTTTATTCCTTAAACCTTATCTCTATCACATGATCCATCAACGGCACCAACTTCTAAAACTGTATTTATTGTTTCTCACACCCAACGTACGTCTACGTTTTGGGGTTAACATATTGTATACTAATAATATTCCAATTATTACTTGATCAAATCTCTAGTAATCGCTTAAACACACATAAAATTCATCACATTTTCATATATTCCCATAATTCATATAGAACGTTAGAAATCCTTAGGTACTCACATCAAACAATCCCTTCTTTTTTTAAACGATTCTCAATCGACACAAATCAACTTCTCCAAACATACTCCCAGCGGAACCAAAAAACAGACTGTAGTTTCCAGGACCCTGCCCTGCCTGTCATGGGATCCTCCCAGAAAATACAGACTTTTCCACAACTCTCTAAAATAACCTCACGCTCTCCATACCACTCCTTGATATTCTATGACCTAACTCTGTGATATATCGAAACTTCTTATCCAAAATTATATCAAATTATCATACACATTTATATAATTTATTATGCACCCTTCAGATTAAAAGTACTTTCTGCTGTTTGTTCATAAAATAGCCTATGTTGTTCCATTCCACTACTTAACTTCGTTAGCAGCCTTTTCCTCCTAATTCATTATATTTCCAGGTCATCGTGCGCTCATTAAATCGCATGCTTGATACGCCTCTTTCATATAATCTAAATCCCATTTCGTGTTGTTTACGGCGATATTGCCAATTATATATTTTCACGCTATCTGTAATTGATCCCTTTTAAAAATCCCTTCTTGAGGATACTCATTATCTGTCCATGCTGCTACATCACTGAGATGTGGTTCCCCATAGACAAATCCTAATTTACTTAACATCCATTCGCCCCATTCTCTGATTTTCGATACTTTTAGTACAGACTTGTTTAAAATACTGATTTGTCTGTAATAATTTTGTCATTTCCTTTCTCTCTCTTCGAGTTAAATGAAGCTCTGATTTATTCTTGTGATTGTCTCGCCAGATTCCAGTCTACTGAGTTCACGCTATAGTTTTTATTATTAGTTCATGCAATATTAGTAATCAAATACTTGAATCAAATCCCCCAACTTGATCTTTATTAAAATGTTGTTTGCCTGTTTTGTCATTGGTGCCATGATTCAACATGCTCGTTTTGAGTAATTCACAAAGGACTAATTCTGTACTTCTTTTTATGATGATTTACCACACCAAAGGCCCGTAACCTATCTCTTTATAATGTCTCTATACACTAAGGGATACCTGCGCCCAATCTTTTTATAATGTACTTTAAAAATAATGGAATAACACCCACTCTGTTTATAATGCCATTACACATTAAGGGAAGTCCAGCGCCCACTCTGTTTATAATGCCATTACACATTAAGGGAAGTCTAAGGAAAGGAAATCTCTCAGTTTATATATTTCATGTTACACATTTCTTCAACAACGTCTGGTAATCATCAGTGGGCACTCCCCACTCTGATGTTATTACCTTGTACCCCAAGTCAGTATATTCCATCTAGCAATCATTCTAAGATAAACCCTAGTAAGCTCCCTAGACATACTGGAATCCTTGGCATTCAGACATTGTGGCACCAAGAGTTACCTATCTAACAGATTTAAACTTGTTCATACAACACTATGACAAGACGTTATATCACTTTACATTAGTGTGGTTATTACTGTTAGGCCTAGGGTCAGGGTTAGAGTTACTACATTCAGCAGTAACCCTAACCCTAGCCATATCTAGGACTAAAAAGAGAAGACGTTTTACAATCAGAGTTCTTTGTATCTCTTCTTAGTCAGACAGAAACCCCCCACATCTTGTAGGTGGACGGGGTTATGAACATATCCAATGAATTGTTTTCTGCAACCAGATGAAATGAAACTGCCTTTCAGCAGGAAAAGCTTCTCTAATAATCCTAACTATTGCTGGGTGTCTTCAGAGACTGAGGTATAGAGGCACACTGTCAAGTCAAAACATCTGGCTGTGCTTTCATGTCAAAACATTTATTATTTTCTATTCATAAAATTCTATTGTATTATATTCTTTGATAACATATTATATCCATAGGCTCCACTCTGTATAGTGTTAATGATGACTGTTTGTTCTGTACATTGATTGAATGGTTAGGACTATCTCACTGTATTCACAGATTAAATCCCAAGAGACCAGGAGACCTAAAGGAAGCCTTCAACACTGCATCCCTTCATCCAGTCATAGTAAACAGTCAGTCAGTCAGTCAGTCAGTCTGTCTGTCTCTCTCTCTCTCTCGTGACAGATGTAGACACAGCCAACTTTCTTTCTCTCTCTCTCTCTCTCTCTCTCTCTCTCTCTCTCTCTCTCTCTCTCTCTCTCTCTCTCTCTCTCTCTCTCTCTCTCTCTCTCTCTCTCTCTCTCTCTCTCTCTCTCTCTCTCGACAGATGTAGACACAGCCAACTTCTCTGTGGTGGTTGTTGTTGCTATCAGTGTTAAGGTCAAGGTACAAAGTGATTGACCTCACTCTGACCCATATACAGAGTTCAACCACTCTGATAGACGTCCATCTTGGAACAGAACTCACTAGGCCACAAATTAGAATACATTTAAAGTTGTCAAAACATGTCATCTTCTTTATCCTGTATTGTATATAGCTCTGATTTCACTGTCCTAACACAACTCTTCCTGGTCTATAGAAATGGCCATTGTGGGAAGGAGTGAGTGGATTCTGTGAGATCCAGTCATCATTCTTCCTGCGCTGTAAAGACCTGAGTCTCCGGGTGCTCCATGTGATGGCCTACAGTCTGGGCCTGGAGGCTGAGGTCTTCCTGAGTGCAGACAGACACATAGGGAGTGAGTACAGAGCTCTCTCTCTCTTTCAGGGGGTTATCTATGTACAATCACACCTGGGTGAAGGGCTGCTCAGTCCTAGGAATGTAAAACTGAAGTTCCATGGTAATAGAGTGACGCTGACACTCAGATTCTTCACTTTAAAATGGACGTCAAACAAAAACTAATGATTGCAAAGTTAAACAAACCTTACACCTTTATGCACAAGGACTACTTTTAACAATATATACACAAAAAATAACAAAAACACATTGACTTGAAGAACAGCGCAGATGCAAAGTTTGGTAACAGAATGACGGCACAGTACTGACAACATAGCTGACCTGATGCAGAGGTGGACCAGTGATGTTTTCCTCTCAGTGGTGAGACTTGCCCTTCCATTTGACACACCTTTACCTCATAAGATCATACAAGATGTTACAGGCTTATTGCTTGTGGAAACAGACCTGCGTTCAATTACTATTTAAAATCATGTTGAATACTTAATAAGCAGTGCTTGATTGAGTTTGCCTGTTGTAATGGAACCAATAGAAAAGTCCCAAAAGTACAAACATCAAAACCTTTTCTCGTTCAGTTAGTCCCTCCCTGTTTCAGCTAATTATCTTCAGTTTGGTGCCTAGTGAATACGACTCAGGTCTCTATGGAAACATCAATGTAAATTCACCTTCGGTTTTTACTCCTCACTTTCCCTTTCAGGTCTATAGGGTTTTGCTGCCCCCTGCTGGAGACTGGAGCACAAGGCAGTCCCTGGCTTTCTTTGGGCAGCTGGAGGATGAGGCCCTCCTCACCTGTTGTGACGGGTCCAACAAATATCCCCTGGTGAAGGCAGGGGCCTATCTCATCCAACGCTTCAATGACTCTTATGGGAGG
Source organism: Coregonus lavaretus (assembly GCF_964263955.1). NCBI lineage: Eukaryota > Metazoa > Chordata > Actinopteri > Salmoniformes > Salmonidae > Coregonus > Coregonus lavaretus. The sequence continues at coordinate 13,572 of NW_028158381.1, forward strand.
CAGTGAGCATTTCCATGTTAAGCTATGGAATTAATTGTACAGCATTGGATTGGTGTTGGCATGGGGTAGAGGAGTTTACATATACCAGTCATTTCCTTTTAAATCCATGAAGGAAGTGGACAAGTTCACACTTAGAAAGGAGATAATAGTTCCACACCCCATGTGTCCTGATAACTACAGGAATGGAACCATATTGAGGTTGGCTGCTTTCTCTACGGTTTGATGGGAGAGAGAGAGAGAGAGAGGCTGAGAGAGAGAGGCAGAGAGAGAGAGGCAGAGAGAGAGAGAGAGGCTGAGAGAAGAGGCAGAGAGAGAGAGAGAGAGAGAGAGAGAGAGAGAGAGAGAGAGAGAGAGAGAGAGAGAGAGAGAGAGAGAGAGAGAGAGAGAGAGAGAGAGAGAGAGAGAGAGAGAGAGAGAGAGAGAGAGAGAGAGAGGAGAGAGAGAGAGAGAGAGAGAGAGAGAGAGAGAGAGAGAGAGAGAGAGAGAGGGCTGAGAGAGAGAGGCAGAGAGAGAGAGGCAGAGAGAGAGAGGCAGAGAGAGAGAGAGAGAGAGAGAGAGAGAGAGAGAGAGAGAGAGAGGACATCAGGTAAAGTTCTGGAGATGAGGGAATATGTGTGCAGAAAGAAACCCTCCAGTATGGTTAACCCCAGTTAGGCCCAGTATGGACTATCAATACAAGTGACCATTTAGAATGTGACCCAGTTCAATGGGTCTTAACAGAACTGGGGGATGTCAGCCATGAAGTTGTCTAAACACAACTGGAACATAATTTGTTTGTGATTCATTGTTAATGGATTTTCCATTAGGAACACAGGGGGAAAACCTAACACAACAACACACATAACACACAACCATTAAAAACAAAAGGGGGAGGAAACCACTAAAGTCATTACCATATTGTCATTTTCTAACGACAGGGAGAAAACATGTAAAATCTAGAAGACTACTTTAGATCTGGTCAGAAGAAGCCTAGTGCACTACGTATGGAACAGGGAGAGATTTGGGACAGAGACAGTAACTCCTGTATGGAAATCTTCATTCTAATGACAGTGAGCAAATCTCCACCCTATTCCCTATGTAGTGCACTACTTTAGATCTGATCAGAAGTAGCCTAGTGCACTACGTAGGGAACAGGGTGTCATTTGGGCCAGAGTCCAGTAACTCCCCTGGGTATGAATTGTCTCTCTATCTTATCTGTCTTCTATATTATGTTCTCCTCTCCTCCTCTCTTCTCTCCTCTATTCACTCTATTCTATCATCCACACCACATGCCAGCTTCAACACAATCCATTTACAAGTTAAAGACACACCTTGGAATAAATAGCAAAGGAAAACTACTACTAGATGTATGTTTTATTTCCCATCACCATGAATCATATTTAATAACTGAACAGTAGCAGACCTAACTTCATCTGTTCCTGACTCTGGATAGTGGATTAAAAAGACCATCAATCTCCAATGATATTAAAGTACAATTCTGAACATTACCGATATACTGAGTGGCAAGTCAAGATATCTGCTGGGTTTTTATTGTTTGGTTAATAGCACCACCTGCTGGACAGGTTTAATGTTGCTTGACTGAGCAGTATGGGAGAATAAAAGTTGCCAAATTTAGGGCCGGTTTCCCGGATATATCCATTGAACATGCTTTTTAGTCTAGGACTAGGCTTAATCTGTGTCGGGGAAACCGGCCCATATAGTTTAAGTAGAAAGTAAGTTATTCCAGCTTGTAGTGGGCTGACTAGTCCTTGGGAATTGTCCTTTTGTTCCTGGACCATTTTCCATGCAGCTCCAGGTGACAGAGAACACATCAATTGGGTCGAGCCTACAAGCTGTTCAATGATACTGAGGAAAATTACATAGAGACAGAGAACCAATTGAGAAAACATATCAATGGTTCTGAATGCCAACCAATACACATCAGAAACATACATCATGATTAATGTGATAGAACCTGCTCTTACCATGAGAAACAGATTCCCCAATCTTCTCCTCCTCTTCTTCATCTTTAATGTTGACATTCAGCTCCAATGTAGGGAATGTCCTCTTGGTGTAACGGTCAAGCTGTTGCTTTCTCCCGCGGTAGACCTGGTTCATATCCCGTCGGTTACATTAAGCAGTCTATTCTCTGAAAATAGTCCAGACAGCATGTACCCAACAGTGAGGTCAGTGGGATTGGAGAGAGTCCCCTCTCCCTCTCTCTGTCTCTCTCTCTCTGACTGGAGTAGAGAAGTGAAATGGTGTGTCTCCTCTGGTCAACAATACTCACCTTGAGAGACTCCACAGCCTGTTGGAGCTCCTTCAGGTCCTTCTCTCTCTCCTGGAATCTCTCCTGGACCTTCTGCTGACTCATCCCCAGCTGCCTCTGTGGAGAATCACTCTTCAATGAGCTATCAAGCTTTATTTGTCCAGTAGATCAATAGTATAGTAATGTGACATAGGGCACATAGAGAGGAAGGTATATAATCTTGAGGAAGTCACTTTCCAATATTATATTTGTTTATCTTGCTATGTGAAAGATTGTAGTTTTTATGGTAGGCGTACACGTATCAAAGGGTTAAGGCTGAACTTTGGACTTATAAAAGGGCATTCAGAATGATAATGTTGTTTGACTTTAGAAAATGGTGATATATTTGGATCAAACTCAATATACTCAAGGTTTGTGTTCATATTTGTTCTGATGAGGATCAATTTCATTTGATTTCTCTCATATTCAAACAGCCTTAGTTCCTACTGTATCTTTAATTATTTGTTTATCAGACAGTCACCAACAAGTAGTTCTGGTCTTACCTGTTTCTCAGTCCTCTCTGCTGCAGCTGACACTGTATCATGGCCTTTATGTTCATCCATTGTACACAGATAACAGATACACTGCTGATCGGTACGACAGAAAACCTCCAGCAGTTTGTCATGATGAGAGCAGATCTTCTCCTGTAGTTGTGCGGTGGCTTTGACCAGCTTGTGCTTCTTGAAAGCAGGAGATTCATAGTGAGGTTGGAGGTGAGTCTCACAGTAAGAGGCCAGACACGCCAGACAGGACATGAGGGCTTTCTGCTTTCTGGTCCCAGTGCAGAAATCACACGCCACATCTCCAGGTCCAGCATAGCACAGAGCAGGAGGGGGAGCAGCCTGGAGTCCTGTCTTCTTCAGTTTCTCCACCACCTCAGCCAACATGGTATTTTTCCTCAGATTAGGCCTTGGAGTGAAGGTCTCTCTGCACTGAGGACAGCTATAGACCCCTTTCAGAACATCCTGATCCCAGCAGCCCTCAATACAGCTTCTACAGTAACTGTGTCCACAGGGGATGGTGACCGGCTCCTTCAGTAGATCCAGACAGACAGAACAACAGAACTGGTCCTGGTCGAGCAGAACTCCTTGCTGAGCCATTTGGACAGTTGTTCACTCTCACACAGACAGACGACACAGAGAGTCAGACCAGTTTCGTTTTCTCCTAAAATAGTTTGTGTGAGGGGGAGAAACTTCCTGGTTCTGCCAGAGGGGTGGGGTTAAAAGGAGGGAGGGATATGTTAGAGGAATGGAGGAAGAGAGAGAGGAACTGCATGCAACAGGAAGAGGGAGACAAATAGTTTTGTTCCTAGGTTAGAGTCCTTAACATGGAACAAATGAAATGATGAATCTTAAAATGAGAGTTGTTAGAATATATAAAGGGTAACAGTTTCTATGAAGAACATATGTATAATTATTTGAATGACCTTTATAATGCCTTATAATACACTAATGTGTTCTACTTAAGCAATAAGGCCTGATGAGGTGTGGTATATGGCCAATATACACTACCACAGCTTAGGGCTGTTCTTAGGCACAAAGCAACGTGGATTGAGAATGATGGAACACTTTCAAAAATCGAATAAAATTTTAACACAAATATTTAGCAGATGTTATTGTGGGTGTAGCGAAATGCTTGTGTTCCTGGCTCCAACAGTGCAGTAATATCTAACAATACACAATGGACTCTTAACCAACCGTGCTATTTTGTTCGTTGTTTCGCATTGTTTGTAACTTATTTTGTACATAATGTTGCTTCTACCGTCTCTTATGACCGAAAAGAGCTTCTGGACATCAGAACAGCGATTACTCACCTTGAACTGGACGAATAATTTTTCTTTAATGAGTGGGATTTGTTCCAGACACCTGACAGGGCCCTCATCCCTGTTATTCGCAGTAGAAAGAAAAGGAGATATCGCGGAAGGAGTTTGGGGTGCTTGGTAAGGAACCGGCGACAAGTGGATAATCTGCCTTTGCCATCGATACCATTGGCCAATTTACAATCGCTTGATAATAAAGTGGACAAACTACAGGCACGAATATTCTACCAACGGGACATTATAAACTGTAATATCTTATGTTTCACCAAGTCGTGGCTGAACGAGGACATGAATAACATATAGCTGGCGGGTTATACACTGTATCGGCAGGATAGAACAGCAGCCTCTGGTAAAACAAGGGGTGGCTGTCTATGTATATTTGTAAACAACAGCTGGTGCACGAAATCTAAGGAAGTCTCGAGGTTTTGCTCGCCTGAGGTAGAGTATCTCATGATAAGCTGTAGACCACACTATCTACCAAGATAGTTTTTTTCATCTATATTCTTCGTAGCTGTCTATTTACCACCACAAACCGATGCAGGCACTAAGACAGCACTAAATTAACTGTACGACTCCAACACCATCATTAACTTTGCCGATGACACAACAGTGGTAGGCCTGATCACCGACAACGACGAGACAGCCTACAGGGAGGAGTGTCAGAGACCTGCAGTGTGGTGCCAGGACAACATCCTCTCCCTCAACATGATCAAGACGAAGGAGATGATTGTGGACTACAGGAAAAAGAAGAGGACCGAGCACACCCCCATTCTCATCAGCGGGGCTGTAGTGGAGCAGGTTGAGAGGTTCAAGTTCCTTGGTGTACACATCACCAACAAACTAACATGGTCCAAGCACACCAAGACAGTCGTGAAGAGGGCACGACAAAACCTATTCCCCCTAAGGAGACTGAAAAGATGGTATGGGTCCTCAAATCCTCAAAAGGTTCTACAGCTGCACAATCGAGAGCATCCTGACTGGTTGCATCACTGCCTGGTATGGCAACTGCTCGGCCTCCGACTTCAAGGCACTACAGAGGGTAGTGCATACGGCCCATTACATCACTGGGGCCAAGCCATCCAGGACCTCTATACCAGGCGGTGTCAGAGGAAGGCCCTAAAAATTGTCAAAGACTCCAGCTACTGTAGTCATAGACTGTTCTCTCTGCTACCACACGGCAAGTGGTACCGAAGCACTAGGTCTAGGTCCAAGAGGCTTCTAAACAGCTTCTATCCCCAAGCCATTAGACTCCTGAACATCTAATCCAGACTCCTGAACATCTAATCCAGCACCCAGACTATTTGCATTGCCCCCCCCCCTCTTTTATGCTGCTGCTACTCTCTGTTTATTATCTATGCATAGTCACTTTAACTCTACCTACATGTACATATTACCTCAATTACCTCAACTAACCGGTGCCCCCGCACATTGACTCTGTACCGGTACCCCCATGTATATAGCCTCGCTATTGTTATTTTTACTGCTGCTCTTTAATTATTTGTTACTTTTATTTCGTATTATTTTATATGTGATTTTGTGGGGTATTCTTTCTTAATACTGCATTGTTGGTTAAGGGCTTGTAAGTAAGCATTTCACTGTAAGGTCTACACCTGATGTATTCAGCTCATGTGACAAATATGCTTTGATTTGATCTAAAAAGTAAAGGAGTGGAATTAAGAAATATTAAAATATTACGATGACCAATGTTGGAGTCCGGAGCATAGATATATATATATACACTACTGTTCAAAAGTTTGGGGTCACTTAGAAATGTCCTTGTTTTTGAAAGAAAAGCACATTTTTTGTCCATTAAAATAACATCAAATTGATCAAAAATACACTGTAGACATTGTTAATGTTGTAAATGGCTTTTGTAGCTAGAAACGGCTGATTTTTAATGGAATATCTACATAGGCGTACAGATGCACATTATCAGCAACCATCAGTCCTGTGTTCCAATGGCACGTTGTGTTTGCTAATCCAAGTTTATCATTTAAAAAAGGTTAATTGATCATTAGAAAACCCTTTTGCAATTATGTTAGCACAGCTGAAAACTGTTGTGCTGATTAAAGAAGCAATAAAACTGGCCTTCTAGAGACTAGTTGAGTATCTGGAGCATCAGCAATTGTGGGTTCGATTACAGGATCAAAATGGCCAGAAACAAAAAACTTTCTTCTGAAACTTGTCAGTCTATTCTTGTTCTGAGAAATGAAGGCTATTCCATGCGAGAAATTGCCAAGAAACTGAAGATTTACATTTACATTTTAGTAGACGCTCTTATCCAGAGCGACTTACAGTTAGTGAGTGCATGCATTTTATTTTTAATTTTTTAATTTTTATGCTGGCCTCCCGTGGGAATCGAACCCACAACCCTGGCATTGCAAACGGCATGCTCTATCAACTAAGCTACATCCCTGCCTGCCATTCCCTCCCCTACCCTGGACGACGCTGGGCCAATTGTGCGCCGCCCCATGGGTCTCCCGGTCGCGGCCGGCTACGACAGAGCCTGGATTCGAACCAGGATCTCTAGTGGCACAGCTAGCACTGCGATGCAGTGCCTTAGACCACTGCACCACTCGGGAGATCAAAAATACACTGTAGACATTGTTAATGTTGTAAATGGCTTTTGTAACTGGAAACGGCTGATTTTTTACGGAATATCTACATAGGCAGATGCACATTATCATCAGTCCTGTGTTCCAATGGCATGTTGTGTTTGCTAATCCAAGTTTGGGATTCAAGATCTCATACAATGCTGTGTACTACTCCCTTCACAGAACTGCGCAAACTGCGCTAACCAGAAAAGAAAGAGGAGTGGGAGGCCCCGGTGCACAACTGAGCAAGAGGACAAATACATTAGTGTCTAGTTTGAGAAACAGACGCCTCACAGGTCCTCAACTGGCAGCTTGATTAAATAGTACCCGCAAAAATCCAGTCTCAACGTCAACAGTGAAGAGGCGATTCTGGGATGCTGACCTAGGCAGTTGCAAAGAAAAAGTCCAGTGTCTGTGTTCTTTTGCCCATCTTAATCTTTTATTTTTATTGGCCAGTCTGAGATATGGCTTTTTCTTTGCAGCTCTGTCTAGGTCAGCATCCCGGAGTCGCCTTTTCACTGTTGACGTTGAGACTGGTGTTTTGCGGGTACTATTTAATGAAGCTGCCAGTTGAGGACCTGTGAGGCGTCTGTTTCTCAAACTAGACACTCTAATGTATTTGTCCTCTTGCTCAGTTGTGCACCAGGGCACTGTATCTGAAGAATAGTATATGTACAGCAATAGTTAAATAGGATGGGCCTTGACCAGAATAGAGTTTACAGTAAACATTTAAAGTGACCAGTGATTCCATGTCTATGTACATAGGGCAGCAGACTCTAAGGTGCAGGGTAGAGTAACCGGATGGTAGCCATCTAGTGACAGTGTTTTTCAGTCTCTCGGTCCCAGCTTTGATGCACCTGTACTGACCTTGCCTTCTGGATGGTAGCGGGGTTAACAGGCCGTGGCCTGGGTGGCTGAGGGCAGGCAGTGTGCCCCCGGTGATGTGTTTAGCAGACCGCACCACCCTCTGGAGAGCCCTGTGGTTGCGGACGGTGCAGTTGCCGTACCAGGCGGTGATACAGTCCGACAGGATGCTCTCAATGGTGCATCTGTAAAAGTTTGTGAGGGTCTTATGGGCCAAGCCAAATGTATTCAGCCTCCTGATATTCAAGAGGTGCTGTTGCACTTTCTTCACCACACTGTCTGTGTGGGTGGACCATTTCAGATTGTCAGTGATGTGTACGCCGAGGAACTTTAAGCTTTTCACCTTCTCCACTGTGGCCCTGTCGATGTGGATGGGGGGCGTGCTACCTCTGCTGTCTCCTGAAGTCCTTGATCAGATCCTTTGTCTTGTTGACGTTGAGGGAGAGGTTCTTTTCATGGCACCACTCCGCCAGGGCCCTCAACTCCTCCCTGTAGGCTGTCTCGTCATTGTTAGTAATCAGGGCTACCACTATTGTGTTGTCTGCAAACTTGATGATTGAGTTGGAGACGTGCGTGGCCCTGCAGTCATGTGTGAACAGGGAGTACAGGAGGGGGCAGAGTACGTACCCTTGTGGAGCCCCTGTATTGAGGATCAGCGTAGAGGAGGTTGTTTTATCTTCTTGTCTAAGAAATACTAAATAAAACAACAGTTCTTTATAACATAAGTCCTTCTTTATTCAAGTTAACCGGAGCCGTACAAGTATCGTGATTGAGATGAGATCTCCCACTCCCCTGCGCGGGCTGAGCGTCCCCTAAGTGATCACGTGGCCTCCGATACAATATGCCTCATCCCCCTTATCAAGATATGCCTTTTTCCCTTATAAGATAAAACAATAACAATTCTCTATAAAACCTGGTTACACTTCTTTGCATAGTGAACACTGCACTCCAATAACACATTTATACTTCCTCAATCGGCCTCTGAGGAGCTTGTCCTTCTCTACCTGACCGTCTCATTTCAACAGGTGGGTCTGACACAGGAGTGTCTGGACTTGACGTTGTCTGACCTGTAATGTCACTGTCTTGCATGTCTGTTTGCTCACACTCAGGTACATGTAACAAGTGTCTCCTATTTCTCCTGTATGTAACTCCCTCAGGTGTCATTAGATCATGTGACCTGGTTGCCACTGTTTTCCCCACACGGGCCTCAGCGCTCCATGTTTTCCCATCATGCATTTTCACCCTATCATTTGGACTGAGTGTACTGAGCACCTTGGACCCTTTGTCATAGTACCTTTTCTGTTCAGTCTTTTCTCTCCGTTGGTTAAGAATCACCTTGTCATGCTTCTCTGTTTCTAGGAGTACTGGCAACCTAGTTTTGAGTTTCCTGTTGAACAACAGCTCTGCAGGAGACATACTTTTTTTTGTGGAATAGCCCTGTAGTTTAACAAAGCTAGATTCGGATCTGTCTGAGTTGAGAGCTTTCTCAAGCAGTAGTTTCACTGTTTTGGCACCGTTCTCGACTAACCCATTAGACTGTGGGTACAGTGGGCTGGATGTGACATGCTTGAACCCGTACAGTTTAGCAAAATCACTGAAAGCTGAACTGTGAAGCGTTGTCCGTACGGACTACCTCTGCGACCCCATGACGAGCAAAGAATGACTTAATGTGAGTTATCACCTGACTAGCAGTAGTGTCCTTCAGCAAAGCTCTCTGGGTAATGAGAGTAATAGTCCATCATTATACAACGGGTGGGTCTAATCCTGAATGCTGATTGGTTAAAACCGCATTCCAGCCAGTGTCTATTCCTACTTTGCCCCATGGTCTCAATACCTTTTTTTCCTCAACCCACATTGGCTCTTTGCTCTGTTTTGACCTGTATTTCTGGCATGTTTCACAGGCTGTAAGTGTCTGCTCTATATCAGCATTAATCTTGGGCCAGAATAACACTGCTTTTGCACGTCGTTTTGACTTTTCCATCCCTAGATGGTCCTTGTGTATTTTGATCAGAATGTTTTCTGTAACACACTTGGTATCACAATTCTTGAACCCTTAAACAGAATTCCATCAAGTCCAGATAGCTCATCCCTGTATTGACCATAAGGGTATGGTATAGCTTGTACAGACTACCTGCATGTTATGGCTTGAATCACCTTTTGCAAACACTCATCTTCTGCAGTAGCACGTGAAATAACTGTCCACATTTCATCTGAGACTGGGCAACTCTTTCTGATAAGGTTTACATGTATGGTCTCGTCCTGCTCATATATATCTGGTTTGGTTCTGAGCTGTCAAAAGCTCTGGACAATGTGTCTGCCACTAACAATTCTTTCCCTGGCCTGTACTCGAGTTGCAAGTCATATTCTGAAGTTTTAGAAACAGTCCCTGTTCTCTTGGTGGTGTGTGTGTTAGACCCTTCTTTACAATAGTAACTTAAGGTTGATGATCTGTTTCATCCCACACTGTTTTACCACAGATAAACACACTGAATTTCTCACATGCATATGACAGTGCCAATGCCTCTTTCTCAATCTGAGCATAGTTCCACTCAGAAGTTGTCAGAGCCCTGGAGGCATATGCAACTGGGCGCCATCTAGTGCCATACTGCTGTAACAACACTGCACCTTAACCTGCTTTAGAGGCATCTGCTGAGATTGAGGTTTTGAGCTTTTTATCATAGAACCTCAGTAGTGGAGCATGCATGATGTAGTGGACATTCTAATCAATAATGAGGAGAGACAGGGTCAATCACCAATCAGGATATTACTTTATTTCAAAACGGTAT